>NC_036652.1:1192703-1203213 GCF_002806865.2 Cucurbita pepo subsp. pepo
TTATTTAAATTAAAAGTTATATTTATATAGTAAATAAATTATTTTTCAATATATATTTGAAAGGTAAAATTTAAATAGAAGAAAAAAAAAATTAATTGTTAAATAAATAAGAGATATATATGTATGGCCTTATACAAATAAATTATTTTTAAATTGAATAAATTATTTAAAATAAAAGTTAATAAATTATTTTTCAATATATATATTCGAAAAGTAAAATTTAAATTGAAGAAAAAAAAAATAGTCATTAAATAAATATGAAGTTTAAATAAGTAGAAGTTACATGCCTGTACCTGTTCTATGTTATTATACAAATAAATTATTTTTAAATTGAATAAATTATTATAAATAAATTATTTAAAATAAAAGTTACATATATTTTAAATAAATTATTTTTCAATATATATTCGAAAAGTAAGATTTAAAGGGAGGAAAAAAAATTATTCATTAAATAAATATGAATTTATATACAGTGTGTATATCTTATACAAGTTATCACATATTTAGCACCTTCCTCATCTACTCTCTACCAAAAAAAAATTTAAAAATTAATCTGTTGAGATACGACCGTCGGTTAACTTTGATGGATCTACAATTACAACTGGTCGTCTATAACCCTGAATGGGATATGGTAATCCGTATAAAAATCCTTCGTGTATCTTTGGTTCAACCTTCATAATTATCTTCATTTTGGCATAAATTGCTGCTGTAAGCAAACTGTCCGACCCAGCAAAGTGGGCAGTACCAGTGCGATTAACTTGGAGCAATTTAGCCAATCTTTTTAAGCCTAGATTGCCATTGAGCAGGTTGTTGGAATACCGAGCCATATGTTTTAGGTCGGTGACTGTTCCTAGTATATGTGCAGCACTGATGGCGAACATAGACATGGATGTAGGCATGCACCTTAGGTAAGTAAACTTCATTAAATAGGCAATGTCATACCATCCATGAAATGTTATCCATCTCTGTATTTTACCGCTTCGAAGGATATGATTAAATTGTTTACCAAATTCTTGGGGAGCAATTCCATAGCTCCTCAGTGTATTAAAATTAAATCCCTTGTTTTTTAAAAATGAATCAAGGGAATAAACACCTTCCATATTGCTAATTTTATCAAAATCTTGGAAGTTAAACTCCCACGTCATTCCTATTTTTCCATTATCATTCGTGAGTGTGAGACCTAACTGTAGGATGCTCAGTCTATTCACGTTGAATTGTAGACATTCATAAAATTCTTCATCTGAAACACCTTTAGGAGTCCATCTTAAAAATCCTAAAAAGAAAATCCATCACAAGTCAGTAAAACAAAACTTAAAAAAATCACTACTTCTCACCAACTTAAAGTTTAATTTTTACCTGGAAACTCCGTGTCGATAGCCACAATTGGGAATTCGGATAAACACTGCTTGATAAGTTCTATCTCCTCCAACAAATTGTGAGACCAAACGTCTCTCTTCCATTGTCCTTCAACTAGAGCAACTTCTCCAATCATTTTTTCCATTTTTTCGAGAACTATTTATTTTGATTATAGATGATTCGTCGTAAAATTTTGTAACTTCACGATTGAATTGAGTATGAAAGTGAAAAGAGTGAGACTATATATATTATAATAAAAATTACTCCTAATCCAGATAAGAAATGGAAGTAAAATTATTTAAATGGATAAATATATTTTCAAATTTAAAAAGAAAATCTATTACCAACTTTTTAAAAATTAATAATAAAGAGCACAAAAAAATTAAATTTTAATTTGATGGAAAATAAATGATAAAAAATAAAATAACACCAAAAACTAAATTTAAATTTGATGGAAAATAAAGGATAAAAATGTAATAAATATTAAATTATTATTTTTAATTAAAAAAATTTATGTTTAAAGTTTTTTTAATAAATTTGGTTGAAAAATAGAAATTATTTATTATAAATTATTTATAAATTTTTTTAAATTTTTTTATGAAGGATAAAACTTTAATAAAAAACAAAATTTAATTTGTGAGGAGGATCGTATAATTTATGGATGTAAAATTAACGATAGATTAGTTTAAATATTTATCATATATGTATAAACATTTTTGAGGTCTCGCCCCTCAACTTTTAACTATATAATATATATTTTATTTATTAATTACAAGCTGAGTTCGAGAGCTTTGTATCAATATAATTCTTTAAAATTTTCAACTTTTTACTAAAAAAAATGCTCGAGTTTTAAAAATGTCTAATAGATTTCTAAACTTTTAATTCAAATTTATAACATATTAAAAATTAAAGAATGAAATAATAATAGATCGTATAATAGCTTTACGACCAATACAATAAGATTCTCGAAATGCAGACGCACATGATCTTAACTCGTGAACTGAAACGACTACGAAACCAAAAATTGATTAAACCATTTGACTTTAGATATAACGGGTCAAAGTTTAAAACCGCTCTCGTATATTCAATAATGCAAAACTACCGGCTCATTCGTGCGGATACAATCGAAAACTAATGGAGTCAAATTTAGGGTTTAGAGTTGGTATTAGTAAATTTCCAACCCCAATTGGTTTCAAAATTTGAAAGTGGAGGCGATACGGCTGTAAAACTCGGTCGGTGACGTCGGCACGTGCGAGATGAAGAAGGAAGAACCAAGCAACACACGTGTGACGCAATTATTGTGAATGCAAGAACCCTGGAGCTTCCTCTCTGCCGTGTCTCGATTTTCATTTCCAATCCCCAGCCCTTTCTCCATTTCTCCCTTTATAATGGCGATTTTCCCCTCTCTTCACCTTCCACCTCTCAACCCTTCCAACCCTAATTACAAATATCACAAATTCGCGAGCTAATCCTCCACTCCATACACTTCTAATCTATTCTATCTATCGTAAAATTTCAACATATTTGCTGCCTGTGTATCGCTTCATCAACCGATTATTTCAGGTATTCCATCTCCAGATTGGAAGAATTTTCTAATTTTTTTAATTGTGTATTGTATCTTTTTAATCTTAGTTATGATCTTTGGTTTTTTTTCAATAAATTGTTTTTGTGAATGCTTTGGCCGATGTTCGTTTGAAGAATGAATGTTTTGGTGATGTTCGTTGGAAGAATTTTTGAGTTGTGTAGTTGGGGCAAAAGATCGGATAGATAGAGTATGGGTTGTTTGGATAGGGATTTTGATGATCGGTGTGAATTTTGTGGTTTATTGTTAGTCTTATGATTAATCTGAGGGTTTCATGTAATTGAATCTGTGGTGTAATTAATTTGGAGATTTTCTGACACATTAATGAATGTTTAGGGGGAGAGGGTATTGGTCGATTATAAGAGGTGGGTTTTGTGTATAATGTGGGGTTTTCTCTTTTTATTGTAAATCTAAAGAAGTGTTTGTTGATTAATGAAGTTTTGTTTTGTTTTTCTGAGTTACAAGGATTTTGTTTCTTATATAAAGTTTTTGATTATCGTGCCATTTCAGTGAATGATAACTGAAGTTTCGTTTTCGTATCCAAGCTTCTCAGCTTGTATTTGAATGGTGGTGGTGGTTGTTGTGTTGGCTTTGTTGGAAGCTATCAATTTCCTTCTGAAATTTTANTCAACCCTTCCAACCCTAATTACAAATATCACAAATTCGCGAGCTAATCCTCCACTCCATACACTTCTAATCTATTCTATCTATCGTAAAATTTCAACATATTTGCTGCCTGTGTATCGCTTCATCAACCGATTATTTCAGGTATTCCATCTCCAGATTGGAAGAATTTTCTAATTTTTTTAATTGTGTATTGTATCTTTTTAATCTTAGTTATGATCTTTGGTTTTTTTTCAATAAATTGTTTTTGTGAATGCTTTGGCCGATGTTCGTTTGAAGAATGAATGTTTTGGTGATGTTCGTTGGAAGAATTTTTGAGTTGTGTAGTTGGGGCAAAAGATCGGATAGATAGAGTATGGGTTGTTTGGATAGGGATTTTGATGATCGGTGTGAATTTTGTGGTTTATTGTTAGTCTTATGATTAATCTGAGGGTTTCATGTAATTGAATCTGTGGTGTAATTAATTTGGAGATTTTCTGACACATTAATGAATGTTTAGGGGGAGAGGGTATTGGTCGATTATAAGAGGTGGGTTTTGTGTATAATGTGGGGTTTTCTCTTTTTATTGTAAATCTAAAGAAGTGTTTGTTGATTAATGAAGTTTTGTTTTGTTTTTCTGAGTTACAAGGATTTTGTTTCTTATATAAAGTTTTTGATTATCGTGCCATTTCAGTGAATGATAACTGAAGTTTCGTTTTCGTATCCAAGCTTCTCAGCTTGTATTTGAATGGTGGTGGTGGTTGTTGTGTTGGCTTTGTTGGAAGCTATCAATTTCCTTCTGAAATTTTACAGTGCATGTATGGCAGGTTGTTGAGGAGCTTCGAACTATAGATGAGTACTCAGGCAATGAGAGGACATACTGCAAGAGGTTATCATCGTAGGAAATCATTGGACTTGGACCTAAACAGCATGCCACCAACTGAGAACCGAGATCCTGGGGAGACATCTCAATTTGGATTTCAGGAAGCACAAGTTAATCAACAACAGTCTGTACAGCCTGCAATGATCGACATTGAAGCCATTGATGACGATGTTATTGAATCATCTGCTAGAGCTTTTGCTGAAGTATGATTCTTCTATCCATATTATGTTCCTGTTCTATTGATTCTGATCTGTTTTTCATGGAATCCGTCGATTATCTGTCAGGCTAAAAATAAATCCAGACGGAATGCTAGGAAGAATATAGTTGATGTCGACGCAGGTATGTTCATTTCAGCTTGTGGAGGACTATAGCTCGGTTGATTTTTTTCGTATTACTTTTCTTCCTTTGGATCTTTAGTGTGATTTCTTCTTAAGCTTAGCATCCATTAGTTAGACCCATTCTCTCACTGATTTTTGGACTACCTTGTGCTCCTGTAGCAAGAGCAATAAAATGAAGAGATATTTTTGTTCGATCCATAAATCTTCCCAAAATATGCCTTTATACTAAATTATCAATGCCCATCTAAGGGTCGGAGCTAATGATCATGATAGTTTTTAGCTTGGAGATTCGTAACCACGGTCTACAATCGCTTGTTTAGAATTCGCTATTAGCAAACCACCATAAGTCTTCCATTGCTTGCTATTTTGCAATGACATGACTTTATGCCATTGGCACCACTTTCCGTGGGTACCTTCCTAGCGGTTTAGTTAAAAAGTTGTCGTCTTTAGCTAGCTTCTCTATCGAATCATTCGATTTCATCATCATGACATTAGCTAACCATCCATAAAAAAATAGATTCTTCCACCAACCCTTCCATAGCTCGCAGGAATATGTAGCCATCATAGCTCATGAATGGGGTTAAACCTTTTCATTGCTGCTTAAAACGAGGCCTCGAATTCTTTGAGATCTGTCATTAGAAGCTTCATGAAATCGGTTCTTCCTTGATTACCAGCTCGGCTATAAGTTCCAATCATTCGATGGGGAGGATCAGACCACATAACTGGCTGGTTAGCTATTAGGACTTGTTTGGAATGAAAGGGGCGTCAGCAATGGCTGCCTCCAAGTTTCCAGCTGATATGGACCTTGTGGGCAAGTAACTGTAGATGTTTATTGTCGTTTGCACTGTATTCCACTAGAACCTCTTGTCCATTTGTTGTGAAGCTTGCATCTCTCATTCTCTCATCTTCTAATTGTTGCAGAAGAGCGGAGCAGGGCGTCAAATAATAACCGGAGCAAGCGTAGGAGGGATGTGCCGAATCAACAAACTGTAAATTCTGATTTATTAATCAATTTGGAAGGCAGCAACAGCTCTATGGTACTGGGACAATTTATATCTTCATTACTCTTATTTTTGCTCAAATTTTTCTCGTCGTGTTACTCGTTAGGTATAGTGTATATTATATAATTGTCTTTATGATACCACCATATAAGCACACGTCGAATTGAGGAATTTTCATGGCATGAGATAAGCACTTAGGAAGACAGAAAATGGTGCACTTCGTATTTGGCAAAACTCAGTGTGTTATGCTTTTAGTCATTCCCAGTGCATCTAACTAGTTGGATTATATCTAGATCTTGAGATATTGAGATAACATATTTGTTCCAATACAATATTCAAATACAATATTCAATTTAATGAGAATTTGAATATTGAATAACAAATATGCATCTCTCCTGTAACGACCCAGGCTCACCGCTAGCAGATATTGTCTTCTTTGGGCTTTCCCTTTCGGGCTTTCCCTCAAGGGTTTAAAACGCGTCTGCTAGGGGAAGGTTTCCACACTCTTATAAGTGGTGGTTTGTTCTCCTCCCCAACCAATGTGGGACATCACAATCCACCCCCCTTCGGGGCCCAGCGTCCTCGCTGGCGATCCTTCCTTCCTCCAATCGATGTGGGACCACTCCCAAATCCACCTCCCTTCGGGGCCAAGCGTCCTTGCTGGCACACCGCCTCGTGTCTACCCCCCTTCGGGGAACAGTGAGAAGGCTGGCACATCGTCCGGTGTCTGGCTCTGATGCCATTTGTAACGGCCCAGATCCACCGCTAGCAGATATTGTCCCCTTTGGGCTTTCCCTTTCGGGCTTCCCCTCAAGACTTTAAAACGCGTATGCTAGGGGAAGGTTTCCACACCTTATAAGTGGTGGTTTGTTCTCCTTCCCAACCAATGTGGGACATCACAATCCACCCCCCTTTGGGGCCCAGTATCCTCGCTGGCACTCCTTCCTTCCTCCAATCGATGTGCAACCACCCCAAATCCACCCCCCTTCGAGGCCCAGCGTCCTTACTGGCACACCGCCTCGTGTCTACCCCTTTTGGGGAATAGTGAGAAGGCTAGCACATCGTCCGGTGTCTGGCTCTGATACCATTTGTAACGACCCAGGCCCACCGCTAGCCGATATTGTCCTCTTTGGGCTTTCCCTTTCTAGCTTCCCCTCAAGGCTTTAAAACACATCTGCTAGGGGAAGGTTTCCACACCTTTATACATAGTGGTTTGTTCTCCTCCCCAACCAATGTGATCCAATGTGGGACATCACATTGATCCATGAGTTTCTACAGAGCTCTCTCTCTCATGTTCCTTGTGTTTGGTAACTTTTCTCCCATTGGGAAAGGTTAAGTTAGTTTGTTTATGGTTTCTTTTGAATAATCTCTCTCTCGCACTTCATTCGGTTGATTTCTCTTAAAAATTAGGGTCTGTTCATAGTTCGAACCGATATTTGCTTATCGCTTAACCGAGAACTAAACCATACATTTTGGTTTGATTTCATTTGAAAAAAGTGAATTATAGATGGGTTTGAGCAAAATAATTGAAAACTAAACCAAAGAGTCCCTTCATTAGATCTAATTGTCACTAGGTTTAACGTCGTCTTTGTGACTAAACTCGTGGTGGTCTTTATATGTAGTCGGCTCCCATAATGCAATTCCAGGAGGAGTCGGTAGTAGCTTCTAATTAGCTGTTAGTATTGAAATACGAGTAAAGTGTTGAAAATGGGATGATGATGCGATTTCTATGGTTTTTGCAGAAAGAGAAGGCTTCTCCACCGAAGGAGCCCAATTTCAGTTGTCCAATATGCATGGGTCCGTTGGTAGAAGAAACATCAACAAGGTGTGGTCATATTTTCTGCAAGGCATGCATCAAGACTGCAATAGCCGTCCAGAGTAAATGCCCAACCTGTAGGAAAAGAGTAACTGCCAAAGAACTGATTAGAGTATTCCTTCCTGGAACAAGCTTGGAGTGAGGCTTATATGTAAGTTCCTTAATTTCTCTGCCATTTTCTTGTTCTCATGGTTCAAAAAAGTTGCATGTGCCACGTTTTTAATATGTTTTGTTTGTTATTGGTCGAGCTTTGATGTGAAATCCCACATCGGTTGGGGAGGTGAACGAAACATTATTTATAAGGGTGTGGAAACCTCTTCCTAGCAGACACGTTTTAAAAACCTTGAGGGAAAGTCCATAGACCACAATATCTGCTAGTGGTGGGCTTGGGTTGTTACAAATGGTATTAGAGCTAGACATCGGGCGATGTGCTAGCGAGGAGGTTGAGCCCCAAAGGGGGGGTGAACATGAGGCGGTGTGCTAGCAAGTGCACTGGACCCTGAAGGGGAGGGGGTGGATTGTGAGATCCCACATTGGTTGGGGAGGAGAACGAAACATTATTTATAAGGGTGTGGAAACCTCTCTCTAGCAGACACGTTTTAAAAACCTTGAGGGAAAGTCCATAGACCACAATATCTGCTAGTGGTGGGCTTGGGTTGTTACAAATGGTATTAGAGCTAGACATCGGGCGATGTGCTAGCGAGGAGGTTGAGCCCCAAAGGGGGGGTGAACATGAGGCGGTGTGCTAGCAAGTGCACTGGACCCTGAAGGGGAGGGGGTGGATTGTGAGATCCCACATTGGTTGGGGAGGAGAACGAAACATTATTTATAAGGGTGTGGAAACCTCTCTCTAGCAGACACGTTTTAAAAGCCTTGAGGGAAAGGCCAAAGAGGACAATATCTACTAGCGGTGGGCTTGAGTTTTACAAATGGTATCAAAGCCAGACACGGGGCGATGCGCCAGCGAGAAGGCTAAGGCCCAAAGGGGGGGTGAACATGAGGGCAGTGTGCTAGCAAGGGCGCTGGGGGGGGTGAATTGTGAGATCCCACATCGATTGGGAAGGAGAACGCTGCATTATTTATAAAGGTGTGGAAACCTCTCTCTAGCATACACGTTTTAAAAACCTTGAGAGGAAGCTCAGGATGGAAAAGCCCAAAGAGAACATACAAGATTTCTTTCCTAACTAACTTCGTCTCGTTTTTTATAAAATGGACAGGTGGCTGGATTTTGATTTTGAAGACTTCATTCAAAGTGTAATGGTTGGAGTTTACTTGTATGTAAGAAAAGCTAATTTTTAGGTGGAAATTTGTGGTGCATTCTTCTGCTGATTGATGTGATGGATCTCAGGAAGCGTTAGGAGGAGGAGGAGGAGGAGGAAGTAGCAAGACCATTTAGATTTCCACATTTTTTTTTTCTTTTTCTTCTGTTGTTACGTTGGTGTAAACAAACTGACAATCAAATCCAACCATAATGCAATGAGATTACATAAAATCCATCTACAAAGTTACCTTTGTCGGTCTACATCAACTTGTCTCTCTCTATGTTCTTCATATGAACTTTATATGTCTCATTTCATGTTCTTATATATTTTTGCATTTGTTTGGGAGCCTTCTTGCAGTGCCCATGAGGGTTTTTTTTTTTTTTTAAAGAATAATTTTAAGATCTTTATAAAAGATTAAAGATCGGGTATGACGATTGCATTTGTTAAAGTTCAATGATGGGATGCTATTTTTACTAAGAAACTGAAAGAAACGGAGGGGACTAAACAGGAACAAGAGGGATTTAGAGGGATTCATCAAAAAAATACTTCTCTTTTTTCGGATAAAAAATGGAAAGAAACAAGAGGGATAGTAACAGAGGGGACTAAACAGGAACAAGGGGACTAAACAGGAACAAGAGGGAGGGGACTAAACAGGAACAAGAGGGATAGTAACAAACGGAGGGGACTTAACAGAGGGGACTAAACAGGAACTAAAGGGATAGTAACAGAGGGGACAGGAACTAAAGGGATAGTAACAGAGANCAAACTGACAATCAAATCCAACCATAATGCAATGAGATTACATAAAATCCATCTACAAAGTTACCTTTGTCGGTCTACATCAACTTGTCTCTCTCTATGTTCTTCATATGAACTTTATATGTCTCATTTCATGTTCTTATATATTTTTGCATTTGTTTGGGAGCCTTCTTGCAGTGCCCATGAGGGTTTTTTTTTTTTTTTAAAGAATAATTTTAAGATCTTTATAAAAGATTAAAGATCGGGTATGACGATTGCATTTGTTAAAGTTCAATGATGGGATGCTATTTTTACTAAGAAACTGAAAGAAACGGAGGGGACTAAACAGGAACAAGAGGGATCCACCGAAGAAGATACTTCTCCTTCCCTTTTTTCGGAAGAAAAGGAGGATCCGGACAAAATCGATGAAACGGAAGAGATCCGAGTGAATGGAAAGGAAAAAACAAAGGATGAATTCCACTTTAAAAGGACACGCTATCAAAAGATAAAAAGACCTGTTTATGAAACTTCTTACCCTCCGGATGGAAATAAAGAAAATGACAAAATGCTGTTAGATTTAGATACAGACGAAAAAGATCTCTTCTGGTTTGAAAAACCTCTTGTGACTATTCTTTTCGACTATAAACGATGGAATCGTCCACTTCGATATATAAAAAATAACAGGTTAGAAAATGCTGTTAGAACTGAAATGGCACAATATTTTTTTTATACATGCCAAAGTGACGGAAAAGACAGAATAGTTTTTACATATCCACCCAGTCTATCAACTTTTTTGGAAATGATACAAAAAAAGATATCTTTGGTCACAACAGAAAAACTTTTTTCTGATGAATTGGATAATTCTTGGAATTATCTGAATGAACAAAAAAAAATAAATTTAAACAAAAAATTGATAAATAGAATAGAAATT
>NC_036652.1:1203311-1296768 GCF_002806865.2 Cucurbita pepo subsp. pepo
CTAAACAGGAACAAGAGAAACAGGAGGGGACTAAACAGGAACAAGAGGGATAGAAACAGAAGGGGACTACAGAAGGGGACTAAACAGGAACAAGAGAAACAGGAGGGGACTAAACAGGAACAAGAGGGATAGAAACAGAAGGGGACTAAACAGGAACAAGAGGGATCCTCCGAAGAAGATACTTCTCCTATAGAAACAGAAGGGACTAAACAAGAACAAGAGGGATCCACCGAAGAAGAGGAAGAAATTCGAGTGAATGAAAAGGAAAAAACAAAGGATGATTTCGATTTCCATTTTAAAAGGACACAATCAATGAAACGGAAGAGATCCGTGGAAAAGGAAAAAACAAAAGTTATCAAAAGGACACTGTCAAAAGATAAAAAAAAAAATTAATAATATAAAAATGAGTAGATTTAATTTCAAAAGTTAATATTAAACAATTTATTTACGCTATCTATTTCATTATTATATATTTTTTAACCTAAGTTTATTTTTATTTTATTAAAATTTAAAAAATAAAAATAAAATTGTCTAAAAAAATTAATATTATTCTAATATCAAAACATGTCAAAATTGGATATGTAAACAAATTACATAATATTTAATAGTAATTAAATAAATTAGATGTAATAATTCAAGAAAAAAGAAAAAATATATATATATACTTATTCCTCCACTAAATTTCATAAAGAAAATATTAAATATATATTTTTCACAAAAAGTTGAATTTTTTTATATATAATTTAATTATTTAAATATTATTTAAAAAAATTAAGGGTAATATAGTCTAAAAGAAAATTTTTTATACTTCATTTTTTAAAATGTTAGTTTATAATTGGGTTGAATAATAATAATGGTTGAGAAAACTTATATATATTATATATTTTAATTTATTTATAATATTTAATATTTTAATATTTTAATTGATTTTCTCATAAAAGGAGAATTAATTTTGGATTATCGACTCTTAAAAATTATTTTCATAATCTTGAATATATATTTTAATTATTATTATTATTTACATTTTAATTACACACCAAATTAAAACTTATAATGAAATTTTAAATATTTGAAAATTCAACAACTAAATTATAAAAAAACAACCCTTAAGGATATTTGTATTAAATATATGACAACCAAGTTTAATGTCGTTATTATTGATTTTTTTTTTTTTTTTTTTTTAAATATAAATTTTTTCGAATATTATTTTGAAAAAAAAAATTAAAATTTAAGGGTTAAAATGGTAATTTTAATAATTTAACATTTAATTTTTTATTTTTTATTTTTTATTATTTCTGTATATGATTTCAACGAAATTAAACATGGCAGTAGAAAGGGGAAGAAATTGGATGGGTTGCCGGAGGGACAGCAGAGGCGGGATTATCGTCGTTCTTCGATCTTAATTGGAGACTTTCATCTCCGATTCCTCTGCCTCGTTCCAGTCTAAGCTCCTCAATTTTCGATTCCAGTTCCAATTTCTGATGGGTACAGCGGGTAGTGATGTAGAAGCAGGGTTCGCGAAGCTCCAAGGTGAGGATTTCGAGTACTATATGCAAACCTACTCAATAATCCTTGGCCGGAATTCCAAGAAATCCACCGTGGACGTCGACCTCTCCAGCCTCGGCGGCGGAATGAACATTTCTCGCCATCACGCTCGTATCTTCTACGATTTCACGCGGCGGCGATTTGCCCTAGAAGTGCTCGGTAAAAATGGCTGCCTCGTTGAAGGGGTTCTTCATTTGCCTGGGAACGCCCCGGTCAAGCTCGATTCTCAAGATCTTCTTCAGATTGGGGATAAGGAGTTCTATTTCCTTTTGCCGGTGAGGAGTATTTTAGGTGGTTCTGTTGGGCCGAGGAGCTATATGAGTCATCCCGGATCGGCCGCGGCGGGTCCTGCTGTCGCTGCGCCGGTGGTGCCGTCGCTCCCGCACTATAATTTTCATTTAGCTGGCTCTGGAGGAGCCGCTGCTGCAGGGGCGATGGTGAAAAAAGGGAGAGGACGAGAGTATTATGAGGAGGGATATGAGGATGAGGACGACATTGGTGGAAGTAGTGGCAAGAAGTTTAGGCGAGAGGCATATGGATCCGGTGGTTCAGGTGGCAAAGCAGGATTTTCTGGCGGATTGGGTTAGTATTATTGTGTTCCTCGTGCATTTTTTGATTCACTGTTTTTAGAGGTTTAGAGATAATCTATGTTCATGTTCTTGGCTGTCTCACTTTGATTTTCGTTCTTAGACTATTGAATCTGGAAGTGGAAAATTCTTTGATCATGGTAGAGTTATCTTGTAGTGACAGATTATATTATGTACTGCCAAAAAATCTCAATGAAAAGCCGTGTTAGTGACAGATTATATTCTTAGACTCTGCTTCGTTCTCCTCCCCAACCGATGTGGGATCTCACAATCCACCCCTTTAGGACCTAGCGTCTTTGCGGGCACTCGTGCCCTTATCCAATCGATGTGGGACCCTTCAATCCACCCCCCCTTCGGGGCCTAGAGTCCTTGCTGGCACACCGACTCGTGTCCACCCCCTTCGGGGTTCAGCCTCCTCGCTGGCACATCGCCCGGTCAGTGTTTGGACTCTGATACCATTTGTAATAGCTCAAGCCCACCACTACTAGATATTGTCCTCTTTGGGCTTTCCCTTTCAGGCTTCCCCTCAAGGTTTTTAAAACGTGTCTGGTAGGGAGGGGTTTCCACACCAATGTTTCGTTCTCTTTCCCCAACCAATGTGGGATCTCACAATCCATCCCCTTCAGGACCCAGCGTCCTCGCTGGCACTCGTTCCATTCTCTAATCGATGCGGGACCCCCAAATCCACCCCCTTTCGAGACTCAGCCTCCTCGCTGGCACATCACCCAGTGTCTATCTCTTATACCATTTGTAGCTGTCCAAGCTCACCGCTAGCAGATATTGTTCTCTTTGGGCTTTCCCTTTCGAACTTCCCCTCAAGGTTTTTAAAACATGTCTGCTAAGGAGAGGTTTCCACACCCTTGTAAATGATGTTTCATTCTCCTACCCAACCGATGTGAGATCTCACAGAAACACGA
The DNA here is from genome assembly GCF_002806865.2 of Cucurbita pepo subsp. pepo. Taxonomy (NCBI): domain Eukaryota; kingdom Viridiplantae; phylum Streptophyta; class Magnoliopsida; order Cucurbitales; family Cucurbitaceae; genus Cucurbita; species Cucurbita pepo. The sequence goes on from NC_036652.1 coordinate 1,206,361, forward strand.
AAGAAGGTTTTTGCAACAAGTCTATTTGAAGATTAATTATTAAACAGACACAAGACCAGAAGGAAATCCTTGCATTACTTGTGGAATTAGGTTTTGGAGTCCTTAAAAGCTATTTCAATATGATTGTCATACTTCAAACCATGTTCGTTGCTGCTCCAATTATTGTCCTAGCATGGCTTTGGTTCAATATGATAAGGCCCTCCTTAGAATTCATGTTTAGAGTGAGAGCAAAAAAGTCGAATCTCTTAGCGATAGAGAAATTTGTTAATTTTTCGTTTGATTTGAGATCTTTAATATTTACTCGTATTGGGGTTCTTCTTTGCTAATAGTTTTTGTAAATACTACGTCTTTCGAATTTATACTAATTTGGAGTACTTCTGTGATCGTGTTTGGCTTTTGTTGTAAACTCCTTCCCATTCATGATTATGATTTTTTAAGAAGTGATATCTGTTTCTATATGCTGGTATTAAAATGAACTCAACGATTGAATGAGTGCCTGCCTTGAACTCTTATTGCATAACCATTTGATACTCAGTCTTTCTCTATGCTGTCTAAAATCAGTATATCTGTACAGCGTCAATACCTATTAAGTTTTTTTTTGTACCGTAATCCACAGTTTCCATGGACAAGAAGCTCGATGGAAGGTCACGAGTTGATCGAGAAGCTGATAATCAGCTTCTCCAGGAAGAAAAGGATGTGGTATCTTCAGTAGCTACCGTGCTGTCTGATCTTTGTGGCCCCGGAGAATGGATGCCTATGGAGAAGCTCCACCCTGAGGTATGTTTTGGTTATGAAGGATCCTCTTGATCCTTATATAACTATGAACAGTTTTATTCTCATACCTGTAGGAAATGATGACTGTTTACCATTGCTGTTAGGGTTCCTCGTTTTTTATACGGCTTGACTTTGCTGTCGCTCATGACTTCTATTGTGGTCAGCCTATACAGTTCCGATTTAACTTGTTAGAGTTTCTAGTAATGTAATCATCTACTCCTTGAGCTGTATATGTCACGATACTGAAACGTAGAATCCAGCCGTCTAGAGAAATGAGAAGTTTGAACCAAATTACATATCGAAGCTCTGGTAATAGGATATATCTGTAGATATTCAAAACTTTCCTCTTTTCATTTAACGGACTGGTCTACTTTCATTTGCAAATGCATGGACATGAGAATAACAGCCCAAGCCATTATTAGCGGATATTGTCCTCTTTGGACTTTCCCTTCTGAGTTTTCCCTCGAGGTTTTAAAATGCGTCTGCTAGGGAGAGGTTTCCACACCGTTATAAGGAATGCTTCGTTCCCCTCTTCCAGTTGAGAACAAAGTGGCGAACGGGTGCGTAACGCGTGGGAATCTGCAATCAATGTGGGATCTCACAATTCACCCCCTTTGGGGGCTCAGCGTCCTCGCTAGCATTGTGAGATCCCACATTGGTTGGAGAGGGGAACGAAACATTCCTTATAAGAGTGTGGAAACCTCTTCCTAGCAGACGCGTTTTAAAACCTTAAGGAGAAGCCTGGAAGGGAAAGCCCAAAGAGGACTATATCTGCTAGCGGTGGCTTAGGTTATTACAAATGGTATCAGAGCTAGTCATTGGACGGTGTGTCAGCAAGGACGCTAAGCCCCCAAAGGGGGTGGATTATGAGATCCTACATTGGTTGGAGAGGGAAACGAAGCATTCCTTATAAGGGTGTGAAAATCTCTCCCTAGCAGACGCATTTTAAAACATTAAGGGAAAGCCCAAAGAAGACATTATCTGCTAGCAGTGGCTTGGTGTGGGCTATTAGAAATTGTTTCAAAGCCAGTCACTGGATGATGTGTTAGCGAGGACGTTGAGTCCCCAAGGGGGTGGATTATGATATCCCACATTGGTTGGAGAGGGGAATGAAACATTTCTTATAAGGGTGTGAAAACCTCTTCCTAGTAGATGCATTTTAAAACCTTAAGGGGAAGCCCAAAGATAATATCTGCTAGCGGTGGGCTTGGACTGTTACATCAACGCACAAATGGTCTTTTCTCGCTGGCATCAAAATATGATTTCCCTTTCACGGCTAACAATTTCACTTGGCCTTATTATAATTGCTATGTCAAATCATTACTTTGTCTTTCTCAATCTTCTTCTGATTTGTTCTTCACAGCTGGTTGAGCAATATGGCAATGTTTGGCACCATAGTCGTGTAAGGAAGTACCTCACTTCAGAGGATTGGCATGGTCCAGAAGCCAAGGATAAACCGTGGTATGGCTTGCTTATGTTGTTGAGAAAGTACCCAGAACACTTCGTGATTAACACGAGATCCAAGGGCCGAGTAACGCTCGAGTTTGTCTCTCTCGTCTCGTTGCTTTCTTAGAGTCGAAAACTAGAATAGGGTTTTTCCTCGGATCTGAGCGTTTTGTCACAAACTCGTATGTCAGATTACGAGCAGTTGATTCGATTTCCTGATTTGTGTCCAGTTTGTAGTGATTTCATGAACTCAATATATGTAAATTATATTCCTACTATCAATCTAAAATAGCTTTTCATCTAAACTATAAGTTTTTGACTTAGTTCATATGTGAGATCCACATCGGTTGGAGAGTAAAACGAAATATTTCTTATTAGGGTGTGGAAACTTCTCCGTAGTGGATGTGTTTTAAAATCTTGAGGGAAGCCCGAAAGGAAAAATCTAAGGACAATATCGACTAGCAATGAGCTTGGGCTGTTACAAATGGTATCAGAGCCAGACATCGGGTGGTTTGCCAACGAGGATGCTGGAACCCCAAGGGGGGTGGATTGCGAGTTCCACATCGGTAGGAGAAGGGAATAAAACATTCTTTACAAGGGTGTGGAAACTGAAACCCAAAAGGACAACGAGGACGCTGGAACCCCTCGGGAATGAAACATTCCTTACAAGGGTGTAGAAACTGAAATCCAAAAGGACAACGAGGACGCTGGAACCCCTCGGAAATGAAACATTCCTTACAAGGGTATGAAAACTGAAACCCAAAAGGAAAAACCCGGATTTGAACTGTTACATCATGTCTTAATTCTTGTAATATCACTCTTCATTGGCACTCTTGTAATTTTAGATTATTTATTTTATCAACTCGATCATTTCGGAGGCAATGAGATAAAAGAATTTCGCGGCATTTAGTTTGCCAACTTTTATTTCACAAAATAAAATGATCAGAAAAATAAAATGTCAAATTATTGTGGGATACAATGAGACCTTCGAATAATAACAATGGAAACCAGTAACAAAGGCATTAAACTATGAACATAAGATGGCTAACAATGGCACCTTCTTCCTTCATGAGAACCAGGTTCCATGATTGGGTGAGATCATCACTGCAGCAAGCCATAGCTGAAGCCATGGATTCTGAGCTCGAAAATAGCTCGAACTTGTCATAGGTGGCATCTCGAGACTTAAAGTATCATCAAGTAGATTCAGAAAGGACCCGCTCGAATAGGTTATCACCATACATCGTTCTTTCACCAGCTCGAATTTGCCTAAACCACTAAAATTATGTACATCCAAAATTTGTAGGAGGTTGCTTTGCCTAACCCCACGAGCATTTGAACAAAAAATTCAAAACTACACGTCTCCATACTTGATCTTGGACTTCAATGAACTCGTTTCGTTGCGTTTTTTGTTAGAGTTGTTCAGACTTTGATTCTGGACTAAGCCTCTTCTGTTCTGAAGAACACGACGATAAATAACTCATACGATCAATACTAGGAACTGGAAGCATTTGCGAAAACGTAAAGGAGTAGACTTACTTCTATTCGTAATCGCACGACGGGTCATGGCTAAAAACTCGTCCCAATTAAACCGTCTCAGTTCTTGCTTCTCCGCCTCAGGGAGATCAAAGTTGGGTTCCCTTCCACACATGAAAGCAGCTCTATGATAGCAAAAGATTAATGATCAGCTCTTTGGGGAGGTTCCTTCACACACTTTATGTCACTTAAAGACATTACCTGTCATACAAATGAGCAGCTTCTTCTTGTGATCCGACAGTTCCCAAGTGTATCTGTTTCTTGTCAACCTTTATAGCAGCTTGCCATTTCATGTTCTTGAAATAAACACCTCTCATTAAGAACGGTTCGTCCAAAAAGTGCTTTCTCCGATGTCTCTTTCGGCGCTTGACGGGCGGGTCTGTAAATACAGTAGCATGCAGCTCGAGTCATAATACAGACTTTCTTCATTAGTGCAGATGGAGAATGAGTAGACAGAGACAGATAGATGCATTAACTATTGAGTTATGCTCGTGTTGGCCAAACTCGTTACTTTCGAGAATTCATTGGCTAGCATAACGAAAATGCGACCTACCCGTCTCTCCAAGATGAATCAATAGTATAAACGAACAAATAATGTCACATCAAAAGATAGATTTATATCGTATACTATTCTAATATCACATACATTCATGTAACTCGTAAATATGAAGGGATGACCGAACAAACCTGCAACTGGCTCGTCATTTTTCTCTTTTGATGTATCCATAACAGATACCCCTGACGGTTCAGGCTCTATACGTGCAACGGGATTCTGAAAAAACGTCATATTATTGAGATAAGTATCCAGCATAAATGTCCATTTTGTGTACTAAAAAACAAGCCATTCTTGCATTGGCAGGAAAAAAAGGGAAAGAAAAAGAATAGTCTTCTTTTATTGATGGAACACGTGTAGCATTCCCATAAGCTGTTGGATGTGGGGAATGCTCGGGTAAACCAGAAAAGTTTGGGTAACCGTATCCATACTACGCTCGGACAATCATTCAAACTTTACGAACCTAGATAATAGTATCCCGATAAAAGAGCTGATGAAGGGGATGAACTAAACAGGGAGTCTACTGGACGGGGTTCAACTAGCGGCTATAATGGATGACTTAATAATATTGTCGGAGCAGTTTTACAGATAATTTTGCCTCAAATAAGAATTGTGAAGTACAAAAACTGACAGCAAATCAAACTATGAAACAAAAAGAAAGAAATAAGGTTCTGAAGTGAGAGACTCTAACACCGCCTAAGCTCACTGCACATATTATCCACTTTGACACATTACGTATCGCCATCAGTCTCACGGTTTTAAAACGCGTCTACTAGGGAGAGGTTTCCACACCCTTTTAAAGGGTGCTTTGTTCTCCTCCCCAACCGATGTGGGATCTCACAATCCATCCCCTTTTGGGACCCAGCGTTCTAGCTGACACTCTTTTCCTTCTCCAAACGATGTTGGACCCCCCAATCCACCCTCTTTCGAGATCCAGCGTCCTTGTTGGCACACCGCCTTGTGTTCAACCCCATTTGTGACTCAGCCTCCTCGCTGACACATCGCCCGGTGTCTGACTCTGATACCATTTGTAACAAGGCAAGTCCACCGCTAGCAGATATTGTCCTCGAAGGGAACTCTTTCGGGTTCCTTTCGAGATTTTTAAAACGCATATGCTAAGGAGAGGTTTCCACACCCTTATAAAGAATGTTTCGTTCTCCTCTCCAACCAATGTGGAATTTAACATAGACAAATCCACGCAATAAGTATTAGCTACATACTAAGAGGAACAGTCGAGGTAGCCCGTTCTTCTACCAACAACATGATGTGATTATGTAGCGATTAAAGAAATTTGAGATATTAATTTACTGACCTTGTTTATCTTGTTCGCTTTGTCTGAACAGATGGGATGAACGCTAACGAAATCCGTACCGTACACGTGATCTTCGGTAGTCAAATCTTCAGAACATTTTGAAACCGGAGCAACAAACGAGCCTTTGCCTACAAGTCCCGAGTTCGTTTCATTCAAAATCACGAATCAAAAGAGAAAAACTATATGAAAAGTCAGTTCTTCCAACACTTTTATTAGCCAAAGCAAAATGAGTAATGCCCTTTGTAAACTTTACCAGTGCAAAGTCCCAGGAGTTTTCGCCTTCTTAAGCTCACCATAATTTGCTTCAATCTTGTTATCAAGTGGTATTGTTTGGTTGTTCTTCCTGGATCACCTCACATCTAGAGCACACAAGCAGAACAAACTCAATCAGGATCCAAAAACATAGGCCAACATGTAACTACATAATGACAAACAATAAACGGATCGATAAGGCTCAAAGAACAAAGCTGGTTCGATCGTAACGATGATATAGAATGTGAGTTTCTAAGAATGACCCGTCTATTTGAAATGACTTTTTAAGTACTTAAAAAATGTGTTTAAATACTTTCCCGATCCTAAATAATAGTTGTGTTTAACATCATTTCGTCTTAACTGAAGCAATATGAATGGAGTTCAGATGTGCAACATAGGGTACGACTACAAAATTCAAGCATCATTTGTGAATTTGTAACACCTCAAGTCCAGCGCTAGAAGATATTGTCCTCTTTGGACTTTCCCTTTCGATTTTTAAAACACGTTTGCTAGGGAAAGGTTTCCACACCCTTATAAAGGGTGCATTGTTCTCCTCCCCAACCAATGTGGGATCTCACAATCTACCCCCCTTTGGGACCCAATATCCTCGCTGGCACTCGTTCCCTCCTCCAATCGATGTGGGACCCCCCAATCCACCCCCTTTCGGAGTCCAGCGTCCTTGCTAGCACACCGCCTCGTGTCCACCCCCCTTCGGGGCTCAGCCTCCCTTCTAGCACATCACGCCGTGTCTAGCTCTGATACCATTGGTAACAACCCAAATCCACCGCTAGCAGATATTGTCCTCTTTGGGCTTTCCCTTTTTGGGCTTCTCCTCAAGGTTTTTAAAACGCGTCTAATAGGGAGAGGTTTTCACAACCTTATAAAGGTTGTTTTGTTCTACTCTCCAACCGACGTGGGATCTTACAATCCCCCCCCCCCCCCCTNACTCGTTCCCTTTTTCGATCAATGTGGGACCCCCCAATCCACCCCTTTTGGGGTTGCTAGCACAACGCCTCGTGTCTACCCCCTTTGAGGCTCAACCTCCTCACAGGCAAATCACCCAGTATCTAGCTCTGATACCATTTATAACGGCTCAAGTCCACCGCTAGCAAATATTGTCCTCTTTGAGCTTTCCCTTCCAGACTTCCCCACAAGAGTTTTAAAACACGTCTACCAGGGAGAGGTTTCCACACTCTTATAAAGAATGCTTCGTTCTCCTCTCCACAACCGACGTGGATCTCACAAAATCAATAACCTAAAGGAAGTACCAGTTTAAACTATCATCAACCAAGAAAGCAAATAAAGAGCAACATATAGCTAACATTTGCAGGCAATAGCAGCTTAAATTGAGCAAAAAAACAAACATAAACACAAATTTGGATGGCTCCATCTACAAACTTTCCAGTCTAATCAAATCTAAGCCGTTCATCCAAATTGAAGTAACCCAAGTCAACTTTAATGACCAAAACCTTCTTCTTCTTCTTCCATTCATATCAAAAACTCCTCTCCCAGACATTGAACTCAAAAATTAATGTAAAAACAAGAAAAAACCTCATCAAATTCGGCGGTGGAATTCTCAAACTCATCCATCTAAACAAATCCAATACTAAACAACAACAAGAAACAACTCATCGGCATTCGATTCTGTCCGTCAACGGCGAATGCCGATGACCGGAGAGCGAGCAAAATGCGATAAAACAGAGAGAGGGCGGCGTTCATACCTGAGCGGAGGCGGTGGAGAAGAACGATTGAAAAAATTTAAAGAGGGGATTGAGATTATGAAGAGAAGGGAAGGTGGTGAGCATTTACAATGGCCGTTGAACTTTACAATCGATATATATAGAGAGAGAGAGAGAGAATCGGTTCTAGAGAGAGAGAGATTACACTTTTATGAAAGATTTTTCAACCATTATGCATATGAATGCTGGAAATTTTCCAACATTTTATCTTCCAATTATGCCCTCCACTAAAAAAAAAATCATTTTTATCATTAAATTTTTTTAAAATTGTTCTTAAAAATAATATTCCTATTCCAATTGAAATGAATAATAGAAGTTCGAATTATTTTTTTTTAAAGATATTGTTGTACCCTTTATCGTGAGTCTAAATCGTCCTCTCCATATGTTGTTAAGGTACCGAGGAAGCTACACGTGACAATGATATAATTTTGTCGTGTAAACTGAGTGGAGATGGGCGTAAACTGAGCTGACAAATATCTTATATTTAAGTTACCGTGAGTTCCATGGTACTTGACATATACTTAAACTTGAAGTCAAGGGAAAGGGCGTTTTCGTAAATTGCACAATGAATGGGTAAGAGAGGACATATTGGGGATTTAAAGAAACGAGAAAGGGTAGTTGTGGAAAATAAAATAATAGGGTGAGTCTGAATTATTCTTCCCATATGCTGCTGAAGTACCGAGGAAACTACACGTGACAATGATATAATTTTGTCGTGTAAATTGAATGGAGATGGGCGTAAACTAAGTTGACAAATATCTTATATTTAAGTTACGGTGAGTTCCATGGTATTTGACATATACTTATTTACTTCAAGGCAAGGGAAAGGGCGTTTTCGTAATTTGCGCAACAAATGGGTAAGAGAGGACATATTGGAGATTTAAACAAACGGGGAAGGGTAGTTGTGGAAAAAAATAATAGGGTGAATCTAAATTATTCTTCCCATATACAAAGTACCGAGAAAACTACACGTGACAATGATATAATTTTGTTGTGTAGACTGAGTTGACAAATATCTTATATTTAAATTATAGTGAGTTCCACGGTAATTAACATATTCTTATTTACTTGAAGTCAAGAGAAAGGGTGTTTTCGTAAATTGCGCAACGAATTGGAGATAAGAGAGAACATATTGGAGATTTAAATAAACGAGGAAGGATAGTTGTGGAAAATAAAATAAGAGGGTGAGTCGGTAGGGAGCTAAAAGACACCGACAAACCATTATACTCATATTAATATATTAGTATACGTGCTCGAGATATATCTTGTGTTTTTATTAAAATTAAAATAAATATAAAAATCAAAGGCTAAAATAAATATTTCATTAGAATTTAAATCTTTTATTTATTTAGTTTTGAAATTAAAATGTAAAATATTGAAATATCATTTAATTTTAGTGCTGAATATTGTTATTAAAGTATATATTTTAAATATCCAAATTTAGTGGAGTATGTTTTTAATAAATATTAAAATTAGTATTTATTATTGTAATTAATAAATAAAATAAAAATAGGAACCATATTTGTAGCATTAAAAAATTAATTTTAAAATTGTCTATTTAATTTTTTTTTAATTCAAATAATTTAAGATTTTATTAAATAAAAAAAATTAAAAATTTGAAATTTATGGAGTATTTAAACGCTCGTTTACCGCCTATTTCTCTTGATACCGATATTCATACAAACGAAAGTTGCAGATTTGGAGGGCGGCGACAGACTAGGGTTTTTGCTTGGAATATTGTTGCTGTTTCTCCCAATTGCTTCACGATGATCTATGATGTCAACTCTCATCTGTTCCGCTCTTTCCTCAGCCAGAAGGGAGGAGGAGCCTACGACAAAAGGTATGCGATGATCTTACTTTCACTATGTTTACAATTAGAAACGTATTTGTGGAGATATGTTTTTGTTGTTGTTGTGATGTGGTTCGTTAACTTGATTTTCTCTCTTTTCTGTAACTGTCTATTTGTTTGATTTTGGATTCTAGGTTGTTTTGATTTTCGTTTACTTTATTTTGCTTTTGATTTGGCTCTGTAAGTTGTCTTATTAGTCTGCTATTGGCTTGTTTGATTGTGCTGCCTTTTGGCTTTCTTTAGATGTTAGTAAATTGAGCTAGAGGCTCTAGAAGTTTAGGTTGTTGAATGGATATCGAAATTTGTTTGAAATTGATCTTGCGAACGAAACTAACAGCGTTTGAATGCTCTTAGAATTGGTAGCTTTTATTTTTCCATTTAGTTCTCTATTCGTTCTTCGTCTTGCTTTTATTATCGATGTTTGCTCTCGAGTCTTCAAAGATTTCTGTACTTCAAGCGTACTTGTTGCTTGCTAATGAATAAAAGCATGAAGCATAATTTAAAAAAAACATTCTATTTTGAAGCGTCATGCAGATTTAATTGCTATGAATGATCCAATAGAGTTTTGACGGGCGAACTATACCAAACTTTTACGGAAAGCTTCTTAGCATAGTTTATATACTTCCGTTCTAGATTCCTTGAGACTTTTGGATTTGCCTGTTTTTAACTCGGTACATAGTTAGCGACAATAGGTTTTGCAATTTCTTTTTAAACTGTATGTTCTTTAAGATTTTCAAGTGTAAATTAAACTTTCTTTTGGAATCTTCTGTTGCATGAAACAACAGACATTTAACAACACCGCCTTTAGCATTTAGCAATATTTTTCTTGAATTAATTTTAGTGGCTGCTTTTATCTTGGTGTAAATGTTACTACACTGCCTTTAGCAATTTTAATCTCAATGATCTTTTGGTCTTTTTTTGGTACTTTCTTTAGCCTGGAGCCTAGGTTTCCTCCCTTTTCGTTATATTTCATACTACCAATCTGTTTCATATTAAAAAAAGGAAAAAAAAAAAAGAAAGAAAGAAAGAAAGAAAGAGTGAGAGCAAAAAAAGTGCATATATTAATCCTTTGTTTTATTTTAGACAAAAGAAAAAAGCGCATGACCGACTTAACTATCTTTATTTTGGATGTTTTGGATCTGGCCTGGCTTACCGTTTATTCTATGCGATATTAATTCCATGGTTTAAAGATTATGATTCAACTGTAGTGAATATCTTAATAGATGAAACCTAAAGGTTAAATATTGTACCCTTCATTCCTTTTGTTTTATTCTCTCATTATTCAACTTCCATAATATCCATAATTGTTGTTGCTAATGATTAAGGTAGCATTTAAAAGGGGAAATAATTTTATTCTTGTGTTGAATGCTTATCTCTACTGTTTGAATTACGCAAGAGTCTGGCTTTACTTTCCCCAATGCGTATTTAAAAGTAGTAATAACATAATAATATATTCGGTATTCGTTACTCAATTCTCTTCTCTGTTCTGTTTGTAAATATTTTTATAATTACTCACCGAGCCACATTTTAATTAATTGGAGTCTGTTGTGGGCTATTTAGGCCTCTCCTTTTTATATGACTGTATTCTTTCATTTTGTCTCAATGAAAGTTCGATTTTTACATAATACAAGAAGAATACATTTTGAATTTTGGAATGTATTTGCTCGATTTGGAATAGCTACATTGTCGTGTTATAAATGAGCATTTGTAGCCTTATCAGTTGTTTGTGATGTTTACTTCAGAAAAATTGAGGAGCAGAAGCCCAAAGAGCAAAGATTCAAGGCAAATGAGAACAAGCCTGTCATGACAGAGTAATAACAACGTGAATATGTAGGTTGTAGATCATATTGTAGTCAAGTTTGAATTGTTTCAATAGAACCAGTTTTCATATTCCTTGTATGACTTTATTAACGTTCTGCCATATGGAGGCTTTGTGCTTGCAATGAGCAAGTTTATGTCAATTCATGATTATAATCCAAGCACATCTTTCTTTTTATGATTTTATTTGTTGGCCAAGCCTTTTATGTCAATTTATGAGTGTTTTTGTCACTGGTAAATGCTTTGCTAGTAGTACGGTTGATGTTATGATGAAACGAAGGTTTGATATCTTTAATAATTCTTCATTGGTGTCGGTGGATGATTGGAGAAAAGATGATAATTGGGTGGATTCATCCTTTCCATTCCTTTTTGACTTTTAATTGAACGCAGGGCAAACAGGAATATAATTATATAACATTTGCATTGGACAAATACAAATGGAGAGAAATCTTCCTTCTTGGGCGACGGGAACATATCTTAGCATTGTCAACTTTGGTGGGCCCATCCCCGTAAAGCATCCGAAGCACCATTATTGCCGTCTTGGCAATGGCAGTACACAAGCATTGTAAGTAACAATATTTATCTACAAATAAACCTCTCTCGTGACTTTAGAACTTCTCTTTTCTTGTTTGTACTTTTGTTATTGAATTAAATACATATGTCTGCATGTAAATAAAGGGGATGGGAAGGCAGTCATTAGGGGTAAACGAAAAAGAACCATCTTCAGTTTTTAGAATCTTTACCTCCTTTCCCATTCATGAAGAACTGCCATGGACCGTAAAGACGTGTCTAATTTGCAGCGTCTGTTGCAAAGGCATGCACGCAAGTAGCCATAATCAGTAGTTGCATTATCATGATGTTGTTCCTTTTATAGCCCTCAAAAGTCCTATTCCCACACTACAACAATCCCACTTCCGTAGGGTTTGCTTTAGGGCTTGAGTTATAGTGGATGAATCCAATCCAATAACAAGAAATTTCTGAGATTTTGCATTAGGTTATGACTTAAAAGACTTTTCAGAGGGGGAGGGTGTTCTTTTATTTAAATGGCTCTATCTCTAAATTTTTAAAATGTTTAAGCAAGTCCTTGAAGGTTTAATTGTGTTTATTAACTTTAAAGTATTTAGTTATTGGATATAAATTTGAAATTTATATTTAATAGAGTTGTAAACGTTTAATTTTGTATTTAGTAAATCTTTACATTTCAAAAAATAATGATTAGGTCAAGAATTTGTTACATATAAAATTGTAAGTTTAAGAACTTAGACAGATAGTTTTAAATTTTTTTTAGATCCATTACACCTAAAATTAAAAGTTAAACTTATATTTATAACTATAGTTTTTTTTTTTTTTTTTTTTTTTTTTTTTTTTTTTNTTAATTTAATTTAAATTTTTTTTAACTCGTTTCTGCCATCTTCTATATAAGATTATTTTATGTGGAGATGCAGTCTCTTTCTAGGTCTGGTGTCCACAAACGTGCCTCATTTTTGCATTCACAATTCTGACCTTTCCTTCCGTTTTTTTCTGTTGTTTATTCGCAAGCCTTTTTTTCCTTCTCTTTTCCCCATTTCTCTTCCTATATACTGTTTGGTGGTTTTCGAAGATACAAGCTCGATGTCAATCCATTTGATAACAGCTCCATGTCTAAACTTTTAGAAGTGTATGAGGTCTGAAGTTTATCAAATGTGGCCTACCCATTTTTCTAGTTTAATCCGTCGTTAGAAATTTATGAAACCCACAATTTCTATTGAGGGTAGTTGAGAGAGGAATCTCATGTTGACTAATTAGAAGGAAGATCACGAGTTCATAAGTAAGGAATACTATTTCTATTGAAATGGATTTTTTGGGAAAACCAAAAGCAAAACCATGAAATTTTTTATGTTCAAAGTAAACAATATCATATCACTGTAGAGGGTCGAGGTTTCTATTTTTTATTTTTATTTTTATGATTTTGTAAAGAAATTACTATGATTTGATTTGATCCATTGTAATTAAATATACTATCCTATACGATCATTTTAGGCCGTTTGAAGTGGTAAATCAATATGAAAGGGCATAAATGTAGGGTTGGAAGATATGGCAAGTGCTAGAAAGCTAGAAAGCTATTTCAACAAACAAAAGGCTAAAATTACTGCTAATGGATTGCTTTAATTTAACCTTTTGCCTTAAAGTTGAACAAATAATGGTATTATAATGTTCCTAATTTATGGGTTTGTCATCTCAATAATCATAGCCACTGTAATCATATGAATTCTTCCGAATTGAAACCTGTCAGTTTTTCAATCATGCCACAATTTTAGTCTTTTATTTCAAAAAGTGTAGTAATCTAAGTTGGTTGATTTCAACCATTTTTTTTTTCTTATTTTATTTATTATCCATGGGTAGGAAGTGAGTTCATTGTGTTTAGTATGTATTTTTTTCAGGTACATAAGATTCATTCTCATATCTTAATTCTCTTCTTTTCGTGCCATGGTTCTTAACCGATTGAATTATAATTATTAGAATTTTAAGGGAGTTCCTTCTCGATTTTGCATGTCAATTGCAACTACTCTACTTGGTATCATCCCACCCAAACCTATATGTTATTTCACCAACAATCATCTAATTCTTGAAAAAGGTAGACTTACGGCTATTCTGACATATACCTTAAGAACCTAATCATGGATCGAAATAGAATGACCTAACTATAAGGTCGAGGGACTTTTCTTTCGTTTCACTCCCCAGAGTGGCATGGTAACCACTAAACTTTTTTTTCAATAACCATGTAAGAGTAAAAAATTAGAGTGAAAGAAAAACATCATGGAGAGGATCATAATAATTTGGTAGTTAGATTGTAAAGGTCTGCCATTTTCTTTCCATTGTTCTTTGCCTCCTCTTTTCTCTCTCTCTGTTTCAGTCTCTTTCCTTTATTCACGCCGCTTTCTCTCCCAATTCTCACAGTTCCTGTCTCTCTCCTCTCCATTTCATTACCAAAATCTACTCTCCCACTGAACTTTCCCCCAACAAACTCCACCATCGCCATTGTTACAGAGCTTCAAAAACAGAGAGAAAAAAAAAGGAAAGAAATCATAAACAATGTCTGAAATTTCCATCTCCAAGAAAGCATTTGGATTGTCCTGTGTCTCTCACTTCTTCCATTTCTTCTTCTTCCTCCTCTCTCACCCTCTTCACTTGTCTTTCTTCATCTTCTTCTTCCCTTACTTTCTCAAGCTTCTTTCCTTTCTCTCTCCTCTCTTCATCACCACTTTTCTCCTCCTCTTTGCATTATTCTCTCTGTTTGATCATCATCTTCATCACCATTTTCATCATTTTGCAGATTCTTCCAAAATGGGCTTTCTTGCTACTACTTACCATGTTGTTTTTGACAGTTTACGCCCAAGAACACCAGACGAATCCCCCATGGAAGAGCTTGAAGCTTACAAAATCGTGTTTGAGGCTTACACTTTTGACTCTGAACAAAACCCATATGAACACAGTCTCCAAGAAGTGGAAGTGGAAGTCGATTTTCAAGAACCCATGGAGCATTTTCCCGAGAAAATCAAAACTCTCCCGGAAAATCCCCTGATAATAGCAGAAGTTGAAGCAAAAACAGAGGAATTACAAGAAGCCAAATTCGAAAACAGAGACGAAAAGCATGAAATCATGAAAGATTTGAGAAAAATCACAGAAGAATCATCGAGTTCTTCAAGATCTGAATCGAGTCCTCCATGGAGTTCACCAGGGAGCTTCAGTAGAGAAAATTCATCATTAGGAAGCTATGGATCGATGAGGAAGGAGAAAGAATGGCGAAGAACACTCGCCTGTAAGCTCTTCGAAGAGCGACATAGTTCAGAGGAAACAGAAGGGATGGATTCACTATGGGAAACATACGAGAAGAAGGAGAAAGACAATAGAAAATCCAAGAAAGAAGAAGAAGAAGAAGAAGAAGAAGAAGAAGAAGAAGAGGAAGAACAACAACAACTTTGCTGCTTACATGCACTGAAATTCTCGGCGGGGAAGATGAATTTGGGAATGAGGAGACCAAATCTTATGAAAATGACCAAAGCTTTGAAGGGATTTGGATGGTTGAGCAGAAAAGGAAGTAGAAAGAGATCGATCCATTGATGAATTGTTTTGGGTTTTTTATTCTTTTTGGTTCTTCATGTTCTTCATCATAATCATTGTAATCCTCCATTTTTTCTTTTGTTGGTTTGGTTTTCGTTTTGATTCAACTGTTCAAATAGTGAAGGTATATAATTTTTGTTCTTGTTGCTAATTGGATATCTATCTAAAATCTAATCTAACCCATTTTTTTGTTTTTTTTTTTTTTTTCCTTTATGATTCTTGTTTTGTTTTCCTTCTTTTTGGCTTAATCTCTGTTTTTGGTGTATCTTATCAAATTTCGAGTCATTTTTATCGGTAAATAAACCCTAACAAGTTTTTGATGAATTAGTACGCGACTAGAATTGAAAAACTTATCAAAGCTTAATACGATCGATCTTGTTGGTAGATTGTGGAGTGGTTCGTTATATATCAACAATATATAATAGGAGACAATATAATATTTACTAGTGGTGAACTTGGACTATTACACGAGAAATCAAACATTAGAAAAATAAAAGAAGAGAGAATACAGAAGAAAGATACTTCAATCTATCGAAAAAAATATAGTGTTTAGTTTCCATTTCCATTCATTTTTAAAATTATTTTAAAAGTTCTAACGATAAAAATGAAATTCTTTTCGATTGTTACAATGATGAATAGTAAATGGATCTGTTTGAAAATAAATGAATCCCTATCTTGCCAACGTTAAATTATTCAATGAAGTCACAGTAGGACCGACCAAAATCACCAACATAGTGACGGTCTCAAAGTTTCAATATCAAAAAAAGATGTTAAGCGGTAATGATCTAAATCAGATACATGGATTCATCTAACCCAAGAGGGTACGATTCCATTAGTTGGAAGAACAGTAATGTGTTTCAAAGGATGGGAGACTTCACCGCCGCCACCGTGCTTAACGAACCCGGCCGGCGAAAAGGATTCCCCATGGCAGACACACAAAATACTGACCTCCAAGTTTGAGTATCTATACAAGAAGCCAGTGGTTATGGTTTTGGTGCCATTGGGAGCAATCCCTGTGGTTGAAACGCAGGGCATTTGCTCAAAACTTTGGACATGGCGGCTCTGGATTGCAGGCTTTGGAGGCTTTCCATTCACCATTGAAGAGTTCTTGATTCTGGGTTTGGAAACATGGGATTCAACGAATTTCTCACTGCAAGCCTTTGGTTTAACATGATTCTTAGATGAGGAATTACATGAATTGCTTCTGCTACTAACTCCTGGAAGAACATGAACAACAAGAACACAACTAATTAACAACATGAACTAGAATGATCTTACTTGAAAACCAAAATGGAAATCAAATGGTTTAGATCCGACACGTTCTACGAAATCTATGTTGTTAGAAATCATGAGCTTCTACAATAATATGATATTGTTCATTTGAGCATAAGCTCTCGTAGAGCCTCGTACCTAGGACTCCCCCCAACAATTTTCACCTTGAACAAAGTATGCTATCAAGGCTCGACTCTTTCTCTGGAGTCATCGAACAAAGTACACCATTTGTTCGACATTTGAGTCACTTTTGACTACACCTTTGAGGATCACAACTTCTTTATTCGACGAGGGTTCTTTTGACATGGCTAAGCTAAGGGCATCGCTAAGATATTGATACCATGTTAAGAATCACGACAGCTTTCATGGCTTTATTTTGGGTTTTCCCAAACAGCATAGTAACAATAGATAGAGATGTATTTCTAAAGCTTAAAAGAAAATACCTTCATGAGAGGAAGAACTGTGATAATTATCAGAAATAACAGAGGAACTGCAAACAGGGGAGGATCCAGAAGACCCAGTTTTCCTGTTCTTGCTTCCACCAACATCGGAAACACTCCGGCAAGCCACCGCCGGCTGATGGAGGGTTCTCTCACCGGCGGCCCAGTACGGCGTCAGGCAGGGAAACGCATAGCCATAGCCATTGATAAACGGCACGTACTGCAACGACGAGTAGGGATACGGATTTTGAAGATCCACATTGTTCATCAAATCACATTCAGATCCTAAACGATCAAGCTTCTTCTCCCTCTTCAATGGCCGATTCCGTTCTTCTTCTCGCTTCCTCTTGGCCTCTCCTCGCCTAATCGCGCTTCTAATCTTCTCATCGGTAACTCCGCTCTCCTCATCAGACCCATTGTTGATTAGGGTTAACTTTTCCGGTAAATTTCTGAAAGCTCCGCCGATTGAAAGCCCTAAATCGAGGTCTAGATCGCCGCCTTCTTCACGTATCACCGCCGATTTCATCTCCCGGACAAAAATGAAATCAAGTGTAGAACAAGTGTGAGAATGAAGATTTGTGGATTTGGATTATATGGACGGAGGGATTCTCGGGAGGCGGAGCAGCGGCGACGTGGCGGCAGCGGAGGAGATGAAGGAGGCGGTGGGATTGGAAGGAACACGTAGGAGAGAATGGAATCACAGAGATATTTTTAGCGCAACCGAAGCCTTCGCCTCCGCCATTAATCTATTATCTCTCTTTCCCTGGTCAATCTCCTTTGACTTTATTCCACGTGTCGATAATTCATTGGCCAAACCATTAATCTTTGAAATATTTATATTATTATTATTTTATTGTGGGGTCCATGTTTAACACGTGTGAACATTGAGGTCACGACACGTGGAAACACAGGCTGGGTAAGAAGGACACGTGGTGGTGGATTTTCCCGTCCCCACAAATAATCTACGGTCTTTTTCCACGTTAAAATCTCAAAACGCGAGACCAGCTCCACCAACCAGAATATGCCACGTGTAGGTTGCTTGTTTTCAAAGTGGGCCCTGCTGTAAGTGGCTGTAGAATGACACGTGGAGATTATACAGCTAAGAGGTGCGCCAACTTTTATGAAAAGGCCTAGTGATATTGACACGGCGACGTCACGCTGTGACAGTGTCGGAGACGTGGCAGATTTTCGGACGCGGCCTCACGAAAAGTACGTGACGAATTATTCTGTGGGCCCCTATTCATATGGCGCGTGGAATAATCTTTGTTTTTTTTTTTAAATTTTATTTTACTTTAGGTGCCACGTGGCTTCATTATACACGTGGAGAAGGGATACGAAATCGACGGTGATCCAGAGGCCACGACAATGTTATGCATCAGCCACCGTACAATCTATTTTTTTTTTTTTTTTGACCCAAATTTAAATTATAGCACATTTTTTACCCTTCATTATTAACTAAATTTCGAGTTAAAAATTTATTGGACAAAAATAATAATTTATACCTTTGAATTTTAAGCGTTATTTAATAATTTTATTGGTTTAAATCCTAAAACTTTTATAAATAATTAATTAAAATGTGAATATAATGCAAAGTATATAGTAATGAAGGAAAAATGATACATTTAAATTATAATGTTCGTTCTTTAAAATATACTTTAAAAATCAAGACTCTAAACGGGCATCCTCAATTGTCCTTTCACCATGCTGCAATTCAAAACCATAAAATAGAATTAGAAAACATATATCCATATGGTCGTAATAAAATTTTAAGTTAAATTTATTAGGGGTATACATGGTCCGGGTTGGGTTGAGGGATTCTCTCACTCGTGCTACATGTTGATTCAAAAGTCATAGTAAACACTAAAACTCGGTATTTAAAATATTTTGAACAACTTTTGATAAAATTCGGTATTTAAATTTATTTACTTTCCACCACGTCCAGTGAGAGAGATATACAAAGTAAAAATTATTTAAACATATGTATAATTTATGAACATTGAACGCTATAAGCATTCGTTTTAGAATAACCTAAATATATGTAAATATATGTAAAAATTATAATTAATAAATCTTTAATAAATTATATTCTTGTTAACCCGAAGTTAATTTATTTATATTATAAATAATGTGTTTTAAAATAGTATGAAATATTAAAATATTTTTAAAATATTTATATAAGAAACTAAGAATTAGTATTCTAGAATATATATATATATATATATATATATATATATATATATAAAAGATAATAAAATAATATAAAAGAAAATAATAAAGAGAATTAATGTATTTGATTGGTGACAAAGTACCACTCTAACAAACGCATCAAATTTCTTAGTATATTTTTTATATTTGTATTTGGCTTGGGCCAACCTGAGGATTTTGTCCCATGAGCTCGAAACCGAACCAAGTCAGTTCGGGTTCAGAAAAATGAACCTAAACCAACCCGAAAATCTAATTCAACCCAACCCAATCCAACCTTTATAGTTCAGGTTGTGTTGGTCCGGATTGTCGGGTTGAATGTGCACTCCTAAAATTCATGAATTTTTAAATAATATCGGTTATGATTTGAGGGATCCTTTAAATATTTAAATTTTTTTTAAAGTTGAGGGACAATACAATAAAAAATGAAAGTTTAAGGACTAAACTTGTAATTAAAATAAGCATGTGAGTTTACCTTTTTATGTAGTAATAACAAAAGTCCGCCAGGATGAAGGATTGAATCATTTCTGCAATGAACGCTGCCATGAACCAAAAGTAACCATTGCCAACCAATAGAAAATATTGTCCACGAGAATCGTAAACCTAAAACAAAAGTAATTTAAACACCACGTTTGTAAAAAGGTCACAGTCTTATCAAATCCATAAATACTTTAGCATTCAAAAACAGAAATTGATAACAAAATTGTTCGGTTATGGGACGAGAACAAACCTGAATAACCCAATAAGCGAAAGCTAAGAATCTAGAAATTCCCAAAGCAAACACGTAATGAGCAGTGAAAGGTTCGATCGTCTGCCAAAACATAAGAAACATACGTTCGAAATGAACCGAAAAGTTAAAGTTTCGATGAATACATGGAGAAAGAATTAAGAAAAAAGAGGAAATGAAATAACCTTAGCATTTTGCATCAGTCGAAGTTGAGGCAACACTGAAAGGGATTCTAAGTAAACACTGAATGCCCACAACACTCTAATGAAGCGATTATAGGGTGCGTGGGGAAAGATAAATATAGAAAGAACCATACAGGGCACCACCTGTAAATAACGTAACTAATGGGTTAAAGTCGTGACCTCTAAATCTAACATCATATTAAATCACGAATAAATCTAAAAATGTAAACTGATAAGTGACAGTAAAAATTACCACGTAATACAAATGGAAGTTGTCGAGGGATTTGACATAGGTATTTTTCAACTTGAAGCGAATCATGTAGATAACCCAAACCGTGGATACGAGGGTAATGAACTCCAAAATTGAGTAAAAGTCAATTCTCAGGATTGTCCCGCTCACCAATTTTACAATGAGGAACAACGCCGTGAGTTCTTGACTTTTTGACGACAGACCTGATTTTATTACCAAAATACCCTTATAAGAAATAAGGACATTATGTGACAGACCTAATTTTATTACCAAAATACCCTTATAAGAAATAAGGACATTATGTGACATACCTGATTTTATTACCAAAATACTCTTATAAGAAATAAGAACATGATGTGACAGACTTGATTTTATTATCAAAATACCCAATAAGGACATTATGTGACCAACTTGATTTTATTACCAAAATATCCCGATAAGAAATAAGGACATTATGTGACATACCTAATTTTATTACCAAAATACCCTTATAAGAAATAAGGACATTTATGTGACAGACTTGATTTTATTACCAAAATACCCTTATAAGAAATAAGGATATTATGTGACGGACCTGATTTTATTACCAAAATACCCTTCTAAGAAATAAGGACATTATGACCTGATTTTATTACCAAAATACCCTTATAAGAAATAAGGACATTATGTGACATACCTGATTTTATTACCAAAATACTCTTATAAGAAATAAGGACATGATGTGACAGACTTGATTTTATTACCAAAATACCCAATAAGGACATTATGTGACCAACTTGATTTTATTACCAAAATACCCCGATAAGAAATAAGGACATGACATACCTAATTTTATTATCAAAATACCCTTATAAGAAATAAGGACATTATGTGACCGATCTGATTTTATTACCAAAATACACTCGTAAGAAATAAGGACATTATGATTTCTTTTTTTATTAACTATTTTGTTCTAAACAAAATCAATATATTTTTGCAAATACAAAAAAATAAAAATAAAAATAAAAATAAAAATTATTTAAATTAATGGAAAATCGTTTGTTAATAAAAAATTGATAAAAATATTTTAAATCCATAATTTAATTTTATGTTTATAAAAATAAATAATATATATATATATATATTGAATCCTAATTCTTGGCAGCATTTTCAAACAGAAATCCCAAAATCAGAAAAATAAAAATAAAAATTAAAAAGATGAGAGAGAAAGAGAGAGAGAGGAACTCGCCGGAGCAAGTTTTATGAGTGGTGAGCTTGTAAGCGAGGATGAGAAGACCGGCAGCGTGAATGACTGCACCGGCGATGAAGAAGTAATTTATCAAGTTTATGCAAAACTGTGCCTCACACTATTGAGGACATATTCTATTTATATTGGCAAAAGATTAACTAATAGATCCGATTTCATAGGAAACTAACGAAGTAAGCCTATCTTTATGGCATGACTAACTTCAAGCTATTCTAATGGATTGACCAATTCTAACAGTCCCCTTCAATCCCAACAAGTCTTGTACATGTTGAGATTGTTACAATGTGTAGTAAAAGGAGTTTTAGACAGTGGTTTTGTCAGGATATCAGCTACTTGATCACTTGATGAAATGAACCGAACTTCCATTGCTTTACGTGCTACTTGTTCTCGAACAAAATGAAAATCAACTTCAATATGTTTCGTTCTAGCATGAAATACTGGATTTGAAGTTAAATATGTAGCTCCGAGGTTGTCACACCAGAGGCGAGGAGCCTTTGATTGATACACGCCCAGTTCCTTCAGTAATGACTTGATCCAAATCATTTCTGCAGTAAGATTCGCAATGGCCTTGTATTCTGCTTCGGTGCTTGATCTTGACACTGTAGCCTGTTTTCTGGAACTCCATGAGATTAGATTTGCTCCAAGAAATACAGCAAAGCCGCTAGTTGAACGTCGATCATCGGGACAACCAGCCCAATCAGCATCAGAAAACCCCGACAACATCATGGTTGATTTCTGAATTTTCACTCCTAATGCTAGTGTGCCTTTAACATAACGAAGAATTCTCTTCACAGCACCCCAATGAGCATCAGTAGGTGTATGAAGATATTGACACACTTTATTGACAGCAAATGCCAAATCAGGCCTAGTCATTGTCAAATATTGTAGTGCTCCCACTGTACTTCTGTATTTGAATTGTTCTTCAGCTGATAAGGGTATTCCTTGTTCTCTGAATAATTTTTCAGCAGAACCCATTGGTGTAGACATAGGTTTGCATTTTTCCATGTTTACTCTTTTCAACAAATCTAAGGCATATCGTCTCTGTGACAGTATGATACCATCTCGTGTTTTCTTGACTTCAATACCCAGAAAATACTCAAGACCACCCAAATCTTTTACTGCAAAATCTATTTTCAATTTCTGAATCAACCTTTCGGTTGCTTGATCAGAGGAGCTCACAATAATTATATCATCAACATAGATGAGCATATAGATAGTTATCTCTCTGTTTTTGAGAATAAAAAGAGATGAATCAGCTACTGAAGCCTTGAAGCCTAACTCAATAAGTTTTCCAGTCAACCTTGAATGCCAAGCTTTTGGGGCTTGTTTCAGGCCATAAAGGGCTTTCTTGAGCTTGCATATGTAATTCTTTGGTTTGGCTGAGTCTTGAAATCCTGGTGGTTGTCGCATGTACACTTCCTCTTTCAGAATTCCATGCAAAAATGCATTTTGGATATCAACTTGTCTCATATTCCAGCCCTTGGTTACTGCTAGCGAAAGAATGACCCTGATTGTTGACGGTTTGATCACAGGGCTAAAAGTATCAGTGTAATCAACACCAAATCTTTGCTTGAATCCTTTGGCAACTAATCTTGCTTTTAATCTTTCAACTGACCCATCTGCTTTTCTTTTCACTTTATACACCCATTTACTATCAATGAGATTTATTCCAGGTTTGGGTGGAACTAGATCCCAAGTGGCATTTCGTTTTAGCGCTGAGAGCTCATCATTCATTGCTCCTCTCCATCTTGGATGTTGCATGGCTTCCTGCAGGTTTCGAGGTTCAGTAGCAGTCTCTATGATCGGAGTTGTGATAGTTACAGCGCTTGCGAATTTTCTTGAGGTTTCTGAATATCTGATAGTTCCATCAGTGAATTGTTTAGCTTGTACAATGTTATTTCTCAACCTTGTTCGCATTGGATGTTGACTAGCTGCTTCAGTTGGTTGATCAGACACATGTTCATGAGTTTGGTTTTGAGCATTGATCGAACTGCTCTCAGCTTCATATTCTGCAATTTCCTCTGAACTTCTTGTATTATCTGCAGAAGATAAGCTGACACCAGACAAGTTGTCACTAGCAATATTATCAGTTTGACCATCATTCATATGGGAATTACTAACAACTGGTTCAATATCTGTAAGAGCATTTTCAGTGTAAAAACTAGCAAGTTTGGCTAAGGCTGGAAGTAGAACAGGATGATGTGGATTTGTGGTTTTGTTTGGTGGCTTAGATTCTTCAAAAGGAAAAATATTTTCATCGAAAACCACGTCTCTAGAGATGTAAATACGTCCTGTACTTCTATTTAAGCATTTATATCCCTTATGAGAAGAACTATAACCCAAGAATATACATCTAGTAGTTCTGAAACTCAGTTTCTTGTTGTTGTAAGGCCTTAAATTAGGCCAGCAAGCACAGCCAAACACCCTAAGCATGGAGTAGTCTGGACTTTTACCAAACAATTTATGAAGTGGTGTGTCTTGTTGTATGGTTCGGCTGGGCATTCTATTTATAAGAAAGCAAGCTGTGTTGAAAGCTTCATCCCAGTAGGATAGAGGCATGTTGGCTTGAGCGAGTAAAGCAAGGCCAGTTTCTACAATGTGTCTGTGTTTTCTTTCGACTAACCCATTCTGCTGGTGTGTGTGAGGACAGGAGATATGATGTTCAATGCCTGTGGATTTGAAATAATTGTGTAACCGATGGTATTCACCCCCCCAATCTGATTGGACGGAGCGAATTTTGGTATTTAGCATAGTTTCAACATGTTTTTGAAATTGAAGGAACACAGACTCAACATCAGATTTGCATCTCAGAAAGTAAATCCAAACATAACGACTAAAATCATCAACAAAGGAAACATAATATTTGGAATTATTTACTGACGCAATGGATGGACCCCATACATCAGTGTGAATTAATTGAAGGGGTGCTGTAGATACATGCTGAGAAGAACCAAATGGCAATTGATGTGCTTTCCCTAATTGACAAGCATTACAAATTGAGGAAGAGGGAATATTAGTATCTATAGCTAAATTATTATCTTGTAGAATTCTAATGGTAATTGGAGATGCAGGGTGCCCTAGCCTTCTGTGCCATTGTTCTNATTATGATCCTTAACAGTCACCTTCAAAGTCACCAACGCCAACACCGTCGCCGCCGCTGCAATAGCGATCTTCGCTACCGTGGATCGCCGTTTCAGCCACTCTGCCGCCGCTTGGACCATCCTATTCCGCCTTATCGGGCGATTCTTCGATTCATCGCCGCTGGTCGAGATCGGAACCCTACCGGTACTGAAATTGATCGGATATGATCCTAACGCATCCATTTACAGAGACAGAGCGCGATTGAATTGAAATTGAAGGAACGATCGAAACAGAGAGAGAGAGAGAACGAGAGAGAGAGGCGTTTTTTAAAAGGCGATTTTGAGGCGAAATGGATCGGAACAGTTTTTTTTCTCCGACGGCATTGAATCGGTTGCCATTTATGGCGAACGAATCAATTAATTGATATCCAGAAATGAAATCGATCCATGAATTTGGACTCTGCCCTCTCCATTAGGGTTTATTCTAAAATTCATTAATTAATAATAATAAATTTTCACCATATGGAAGGAACAGATCTACCACAGCTAACAAATATGGTCTGTTTTAGTATGTTACCTACTTTTGACTAGTCTGACTGATTATTGGTGGTGACTGATTGAACAGGTAATTGCGAGACAATTAGGTTCTGACTGATTGAGCAGATTCTCGTAACTGCAAGACAATTAGGTTCGTCCATGACGCTTCGGGATGGTGCCCCAGATCCCTATAAGCAGAGGATGATCAAATCCGCTACACTCACCCATTCTAGACAAATAGCGAGGATCACTCAGCAATTTACACTAAGAGAAAGCGGCCAGGAATTAGTACCTATCCGTTACGGGATAACAGCCTCACGGTTTTATAAAACGTCTACGGAAGAAAGGAGGTTTTTGTACCATTATAATGAGTGTTTCGTTCCCCTGTCCAATGTGAGATCTCACACATCCAACTTTGATTTCTTAAAGGAGAAGCCAAACCAATGCACTGAGCTAGAAATTTCGTACATGTTCGGCGGGTAGATGTAAAAGGGGAAGCCAAACCAATGCACTGAGCTAGAAATTTCGTACATGTTCGGCTGGCAGATGCAATACAGTACGGAGATGTATAAGGTCAAGTTCGCTGCACCAAGCTATTATACATGGAGCTCCGGTACACACGATGTATGACAACTTTATAACAATAGTATTTAGCGATTTTCTTCTTCAATTTTATAGCAAAATCATTTGTGGAACGGGTTCCAGAGGACCCTCAAAAATTTCTTCGACTTTTTATTTTGACGGTAAAGAATTACAAGGCTTCATTTACGTGTGCGAAAAGAAAACAATATCGGTTCGGTTTGTCTTCGACAACAACTATATTAATTTTAAGATTTATTGAAAGTATAGAGACTAAAATTATATATTTAAAAGTATATCGATCGAAATAAACCCAAAATATAGGGACTAAACTGAAATATGTATTTTTTTTAATTAAAAAATTAATTTATCTATGAATACCCAAAATATAGGGACTAAAAAGTTAGACAGTCTAGTTTGTTCGGGTCAGCAGGTTATATGAATACCCCAAGAAATTACCTCTTTGTCAACTAAGATAACGTTCACGAATTTAGGGCTTTTTTTACCGTTTAAACTTCATTGCTCAAACTATCTTTATGAATTTGTGCTTTATTTGTCTATCAATCGAGTACAATGTATAGGGGTGTTCGTGGGTTGGGTTGGATCGAGTTTCAACCCATAAAATTTTCATTTATTTGAACCTAACTCGATTCAACCCGAAACAACCCCTCCTTCGTTGTTGTCTCCTTTTTTTCCTTACAATTCGCCGCAAGTGAACCGTCCTACCATTCCCTTTTTCTATCTCTCGTCAATAATGTAACATTATCAAGTCATCTCTATACCGTAACTCAAAGTCTCAATGTAGCCAAAATTGAAGCAACCCGACAATTAATCGAGGTTATTTTATTTTTGTATATGTAAAGAGATATTATACCTACGGGAACGAGTGTGAAAGTAACACCAAGGGTAAAATGGGAAAAACACCAACTGAAGTGAAATTATGACGGTTTTTTTTGTCCCTACTGTTTCGAAACAAAAATTTGGTTCTCGAGAATTAAACCAAGTCAGAGAGAGTATCCTAATCAACTAGACTATAACCATTTCTTTTTCTAAATTTAATATTTGAGAATAAAGATTTTCAAAAGTCAAATTACTCATCAGGGTTAAATTAGTAATTTAACTTAAAACATAAAAATCGATATCATATATACGCACAATTTTTGCTTATAATCTTCTTATATCTATATATCATCCCTGGAGATTAAATCATCTATATTTGAGAGATTATTTATTATCTACTATGTTGAGCTATGCTTAAATTGACTTATATTTATCCATTTTTCTATATATATAGTCGAGATAAACTCGGGATTTTCCACGGCAATATAGCTTTTCAAGTC
Organism: Cucurbita pepo subsp. pepo; assembly: GCF_002806865.2. NCBI lineage: Eukaryota > Viridiplantae > Streptophyta > Magnoliopsida > Cucurbitales > Cucurbitaceae > Cucurbita > Cucurbita pepo. The sequence goes on from NC_036652.1 coordinate 1,233,593, forward strand.
CCGTCCCATTTAAAACATGGTCAAACATAAAATAAGAGAAAGTAAAATTAATTTAGAGAATTTAAAACACAACTTTAAAATAAATAAAAAAGTGAAACGTTCATGGCTCAATCAGCATATGACCCATCACTCGCCTTGTACACCTTTGTCGTTAATTCAAAAAGTTTTTAGAAAAAACGCCTCTTCATATAACATGGAAAATGCCACGTGCACCCGTGAGACCTGAAACATTACTATTAAACACCTGTTATTCTCCTATGGCCATTGTGGACAATTAACCGTTTTATTGAACTTTACCAATTATCTACTAGTGCATAAACACGAGTCTTGGGAGACGTTGCCCAACGAGATGAGAATCGACATCCTAGAGTCATACCTCATACGTATTAGCGACTCGTGATCGTGAAATTAAATGGGTAACTACCACAATTTTTTTTTTTCGTAATAACATGTCATTCATAAATATGCACGAAGTCTCGTAATTGACTTTCCAAAATACTTAACAATCATCCATAATATGATAGTCACAACATATCTTATGGATCCTGTGAGATCCCACATCGGTTGGGGAGGAGAGCGAAATATTCTTTATAATGGTTTAGAAATCTCTCACTAACAGACATGTTTTACAACTTTAAGGGAATGCTCACAAAGAGAAAGCCCAGAGAGAACAATATCCGCTAGCGATGGGCTTAAGCTGTTAGAAATGATATCAGAGCCAGACATCAGGTAATGTGTTAGCGAGGAGGCTAAGCCCCGAAGTGGGGTGGACATGAGGCGACGATATGTCAGCAAGGAGGCTGAGCCCCGAAGTGGGGTGAACATGAGGCGACGATGTGTCAGCGAGGAGGTTGAGCCCCGAAGTGGAGTGGACATAAGGCGACGATGTGTCAGCGAGGAGGCTAAGCCCTGAAGTGGGGTGGACATAAGGCGATGTGTCAGCGAGGAGGCTCAGCCCCGAAGTGGGGTGGACATAAGGCGATGTGTCAGCGAGGAGGCTGAACCCCTAAGTGGGGTGGACATGAGGCGACGATGTGTCAGCGAGGAGACTGAGCCCTGAAGTGGGGTGGACATAAGGCGATGTGTCAGCGAGGAGACTGAGCCCCGAAGTGGGGTGGACATGAGGCGACGATGTGTCAGTGAGGAGTCTGAGCCCCGAAGTGGGGTGGACATGAGGCGACGATGTGTCAGCGAGGAGTCTGAGCCCCGAAGTGGGGTGGACATGAGGCGATGTGTCAGTAAGAACGCTGGGCCCGAATGAGGTGGATTTGGTGGGGTTCCCACATCGATTGGAGAAAAGAAGGAGTGCCAGCGAGGACGTTGGTCCCGAAACACCTTCCCGAACAGATGCATTTTAAAAGTCTAGAAGAGGGCAGTGGACGTGACTGTTATATATCCGATCTAATTGACGGAGTCAAATCGTTGAAAAGAGAGTTGTTTTAAGATTACAATTTTCAATGCCTTGACTCGATCAGTCAAACGAGCACAATAAAAAAGTCAACCAAATTTATTATAGACAAGAAAATCCAAAATTAAATGAAAAATAAATAGAAAATAAATGGCAAATTTGGCGTCAATTTCACCTTTTTGGCTGGAAATGTCGTGAAGTCGAACCCTCCCTTCGCAAGAAACCGCCTCTTTTCCTTTCATTGTTCTTCTTCCCAAAATCAATCTCTGTAATCCAATTTCTGCAATAATCTATCTGTTCTTGATTTCGAGAACCAAAATAAAAACCCTAAAAGCTATATTCAGCGTCGTCGCTTTGATTTCGTCGATTGGCGATGGGGCCGGGCGTGTTCTTGTCTGGCGCTGCAAGACAGGCCGAGATTCTCAGAAAAGATGGAAATCATTATTTCCAGAAGGGCCGGATTGGAGCCGCCATTGAAGCCTATACCGAGGTTTCTTCCTGTCTCTCGAATTGTTCTTTCTGGTCGCTATTTAGGTATTAAAATCGAATTATTTGGGATATTCTTGTTGTTTTTTATTTGAAGGCGATTACGCTATGTCCGAATGTTCCTGTGTATTTGACGAACCGTGCTTTGTGTCATCGCAAGCGGAAGTATGTACGGGCACCTATCCTTGCCCCATTTTCTTTCTTATTACGGAGAGAATGAGAATTTATTGTTATGATGCGTTGTTTTTAATGGTGTATAGTGATTGGAAGAAGGTGGAGGAGGACTGTCGGAGAGCTATTCAGCTTGACAACAATTCTGTCAAGGTACTATTCTATAAACCTTGAAATTTTGGTTTTGATTCTTAGAGTTCGATATGGAAGTGTTGATGAAGACGCTTCCCGTGATACTTACAAAAGACCTTTCCAATTTACAATGAGAGAGGTTTATGACTTCTTACTGACCTTGTCCATACTAGAAAGCTATTTCGATAAGTTTGCTTCTTGGGACAACACAATTGGGGTAAGGTCAAGGCTTAATTCGGCCTAGTCTATAGCTTCGTTTAGGTTCTTACCGAGCTTTAGGTCCTAGTATTTGTTGACATCTTTCCATGTTTCTTTGGTTGTGACTGTCTTGCAATGAGAGAGTCTGTACAAACGAGAATATTGCAAAGCTAACGTGGTGTTGTCAATCCAAGGGTTAGTCTAGAAAGATGTGTTTCCTCTACCACCCACTCTATGGCGAATGCGGTTGATGATGAGGTTTTGGTACTCTTTTAGATGCTTCCATGTCCCCTTTGTAGAATGTGGGGGGACTCATTTGTACCTGATGTAGGAGCATGTAGATATCCATTTGGCGAGGAGGCCTCTCTTCTTTTTCTTCATTGAATATAGCCCAAGACCTCCCTTGTCTGGTGGGAGGTTTATAATATTTCATTGAACAAGACGTGAGCCATTTTTCACTGATAGTTTTTGAATAATCTTTTTATTTCCAGAACCATTTTGTGAGGCATTTCGAGTAGAGACATGTAAGAATGTTCGACAATGTGGTTTATATAGGGAGAGACTTCCGCCTTTGGAAGTATAGCATGATGATCATGTGGATGACCTTTCTATTTTTTTCAATAATGGTCCTCTAAAAGGAGAAGGATTTGAGGTTTTCATTTAGGGACAATTTCATGTACATATTCGGCCTTTCACATCTTTTACCGCCATATCTTTCGGCAAAGTCGTCGATATCCTTTGTGCTAACATTGACCAATGATCTTTATTTTCTAGAGGTTGATGTTTTGTTTCGAGAATCTTTCGAAGGTTTTCACTGTTCCAGACATGTTCATTACCAACATGGAAGCCATTTATTTGCTTTACGTATTCTACCTTGTTGAGTAAGAGATTAAGGCAATCTAGTACTATAATGAAAAGAAAAGAGGATAGTGGATCTTCTTGTCGAAGACCTTGTGTAGCATAGATCTTCTTTCTCGGTCATCCATTAATGATGATCGAGAAGTTTGTGGAAGAGATGCATCCTTTGATCCACCCGCCATTTTGAGCAAAAGTCTTTTGTTTTAAGAATGTTGTCGAAGCAAAACCCAATCAACCATGTCGAAGGCTTTTTGTAGGTCAAGTTTGATGACTGCACCTTTTTATTTCTTCTTTTTCCATTTGTCTATAAGCTCATTTGCATGAAGGATGCATCAAGGATCTAACATCCCTGTACAAATGTCGAACTCTTTTGAGGCGTTCTAATAAAACCCTTGCTATAATTTTGTATAGTCGTGTCGTAAGACTTGTCTTCTCTGAGATCAAACATATATATATTTTTCATTTAAGTTTCCATTGATAATTTCATTTAGAATTTTTTTTGGAACACTCTCATGATATCGGTTCTCAAAAAGTTCCAACATTTTTTTAAAGAATAAGGAGGTAAAACCACTTGATCCAGGAGTTTTGTCAGAGCCCAAGATCTTTATCGGCTTCCATACCTCTTCTTCGATGAATGCAAACTCAAGGGAGGTTGCTTGGCGATGATCAGTTGGGCTCCAATCAAGATTATCGAGAAATTCGGTGAGGGTGTTGTCCTTTTTATATATGTGTGTTAAGAGGACATGAATTATGAGACCATTTCATCTTCATTGATGAGACTTCTGCCTTGCGTCGATAGACTTTTTATGATGGTACTCTTTCGTTTCTTTGAGGTCATGATACAATGGAAAAATCTGGAGTTTTTTACACTTTGTCTTCGAGATTGCACTTTATTTGCTACCAATGATATGAAGGGCGAGGAAACTAATGTGATCTAACCACATATTCTCAAAATGGAAGGGCGAGGAGCACCATTTGAGGAAACCTATGGAAAACACAATGGGATAATGATTAGATGTAGGTCTATTTAGTCTCAGACATGAGCAATACTAAATTTTCCCCAGAGGCCTTCAATAGCAAAAAATTTGTCGATGAGTGTCAAGGTAGGTGTGAATCTGTTGTTTGACCAAGTATAATATAACAGCCCAAGCCCACCGCTAGCAGATATTGTCCGCTTTGACCCGTTACGTATCGCCGTCAGCCTCACAGTTTTAAAACGCGTCTACTAGGGAAAGGTTTCTACACCCTTATAAGGAAGGCTATGTTCCCCTCTTCAACCGATGTGGGATTTCACATATAAAAATCATTTATGAGGGGATGATCAATGAGTTCAACCGTTCTTATGAAACTATCGAAATGTCTCATGCCTCTAGTGACTTTTCCGCTAGATTTTTCATGTGCCTAGAAGTCGTAGACCAAAAGCCAATTTTATGTGCAAAGGCAAGAGAGGTCCTGTAATTTCTTGGTCTTTTTCCGGTGTCCAACGAATATCGGAGACTTAGAGTCTCTATTGCACGTTGCCTGAACTAACGCGCTTGTGCTTCTTATTATATATATATATATATATATATATATTTTCTTTCCTTTATTTATTTGTTCTTACATTTGTTGGCAATTTTTGATGTGCAGGCACATTACATGGTAGGATTAGCATTAATACAAAACAAAGACTATCCTGAAGGAATCAAGCATTTGGAGAAGGTAGCTCTTCATTAACTTCTCTCTAATTTTTGTAGCATGTAAACAAAGATCTCTGATGGTACACTACACAACTCGCCTATGATCCACGGATACTCTTGTTTTTGGGGACTTTCAATATATAGACTTTCGATTCGTATACATCGAGTGAGCGTATAGTTTATTATGCTAACACAAATGTAAATTCGACCTCGTGTTTTATAGGCTTTGGATCTTGGTAGAGGTGCAAATCAAAAGAGTTATATGGTAGAGGAGATATGGCAGGAGCTTGCAAATGCAAAATACAGGGAGTGGGAACAAGCATCCACCAAACGTTCATGGGAATTGCAGACCTTGAAGTAAGTTATTTTTCTCCTAGAGATTTTGGTTTTGGGAGTTGGAAGCCTTCAAATAAGTTTTCTTCCGTGAAGATGTCGATAATGATTATGTGAAATCCCACCTTGGTTGGAGAGGGAACGAAACATTCCTTATAAAAGTGTGGAAACCTCTCCCTACAGACGGGTTTTAAAACTGTGAGGCTGACGGCGATACGTAATGGGTGAAAATGGACAATATCTGCTAGCGGTAGGCTTGGGCTGTTACAAATGGTATCAGAGCCAGACACTGGGCGGTGTGCCAGTGAAAACGCTGGCCCCCAAGGGGGTGGATTGTGAAATCCCACATCGATTGGAGAGAGGAACAAAGTATAACGCGTTTTAAAACTGTAAGACTGACGGCTATACGTAACAGGCGAAAACGGACAATATCTACTAGTTGTGGACTTAGGCTGTTACAAATGGTATCAGAGCCAGACACCGGACGGTGTGCCAACGAGGACGCTGGGCCTCCCAACGGGGGTGGATTGTGAAATCCCACATCGGTTGGAGAGGGGAATAAAACATTTCTTATAAAGGTTTGGAAACCTCTCCCTAGCAGACACGTTTTAAAACCGTAAAGCTAATGGCTATACGTAATGGGCGAAAGTGGACAATATCTACTAGTGGTGGACTTGGGCTGTTACAANAAAACATTTCTTATAAAGGTTTGGAAACCTCTCCCTAGCAGACACGTTTTAAAACCGTAAAGCTAATGGCTATACGTAATGGGCGAAAGTGGACAATATCTACTAGTGGTGGACTTGGGCTGTTACAAATGGTATTAGAACCAGACACCGGACGGTGTGCCAGCGAGGACGCTGGGCTCCCCAACGGGGGTGGATTGTGAAATCCCACATCGGTTGGAGAGGGGAACGAAACATTTCTTATAAAGGTTTGCAAACCTCTCCCTAGCAGACACGTTTTAAAATCATGAGGCTGATGACAATATGTAATGGGTGAAAGCGAACAGTATCTGCTAGCGGTGGATTTGGGCTGTTACGAATGGTATCAGAGCCACACATCGGGCGGTGTGCCAGCAAGGACTTCGGGCCTCCAAGGGGGGTGGATTGTGAAATCTCACATCGGTTGGAGAGGGGAACGAAACATTCTTTATAAAGGTGTGGAAACCTCTCCGTAGCGGACGCGTTCTAATAAAACCGTGAGGCTGACGACAATACACAATGGGTGAAAACGGACAATATCTGCTAGCGGTGGGCTTAGGTTGTTACGAATGGTATCAGAGCCGGCCACCAGGCGGTGTGTTAGCAAGAACGCTGGGCCTCCAATGGGGGTGGATTGTGAAATCTCACATCAGTTAGAGAGAGAAACAAAACATTCCTTATAAAGGTGTGGAAACCTCTCCCTAGCAGACGTGTTTTAAAACCGTGAGGCTGACGGCGATACGTAACAGGCAAAAGCGGATAATATTTGTTAACGGTGGGCTTGGACCGTTATAGATTAAATATTAAAAAAGAAAGAAAGACGGGTTTCTCATCTATGTTACTATTTCTCAGAGAGGCTTGTGAGGCTGCCCTTGAACAAAAATACTTCCTTGACCAGTCTGAACCAGAAGGGTTCGTAGATCAAGCCGAAATCGCTCATCGGGAACAATTAAACTCTCTAAGAAGTGTGTTTGAAAACTATGCCGTGGCTGATGCGCCATCTGAGGTTAAGCATTTTGACATAACATTAGCCATTTAAATCCTGTGAAGGTACTAATTTGATGTGTTTTCAGGTCCCCGATCATCTTTGTTGTAAAATTACGCTCGATATTCTTCGTGATCCCGTTATTACTCCGAGCGGGGTTACATATGAGAGAGCAGTGATCCTCGACCATTTTCGAAAGGTCGGCATTTTCCACGTTGCTATCCTACTCGTTCATGTCCTATAGCTACAATTCTAACTACTGGCTTCCTTGTTTAGGTTGGTAACTTCGATCCCATAACGCGGGAGCTACTCGACGAGTCTCAGCTAGTACCGAACTTGGCCATAAAGGAAGCTGTACAAGCATTTCTAGATAAGCATGGATGGGCTTACAATACAAATTAAGTATACATGAGGTCTTGTCTTTTGATTTGCTGTTGTGCAATTTGTTACCATGGCTGGTTAGTTTCCTGTACAGTTATTACTTAAACCTCATAATCGATGATATATGGCTTTACTAATCTCGTTGGGTGCACCTTTTTCACATTCAAATTGACGTTTTCCATCATAACTTACATACTAGGAATGTCGATAGATTTATGTTCATCCTTCTTTGGTTCTTCAAGAGTGTTATTAATCGAGCACAAGGGTTATGATTAAGCTACCACTCGAAGGTTAGTTTAGCACGCTTTCTACTTGATGTTTCTTTTATGCTCAAGTGCAACTAATAAAAGGGCAGAAATTTGAATCTCGACCTCAAAAGAACTATTACTTTGATTGGACAGACCTCAAAAGAACTATTACTTTGATTGGACAGTTATTTTCACGTTGGTTGAATCTGTCTGCTATTAGATACATTTGGTCAAAACTAGTATCTATTAGATACATTTGGTCAAAACTAGTATCTATTAGATACATTTGGTCAAAACTAGTATCGATCTTAGTTATTCTTGATTGTAGTATCTTACAAAAGAAAGAGGTAATGCAATGCACGTTTACAACATACATGGAGCGATACCAATATTCAATCGCTTGAGATATGTTCATTATCATTGATTAGGTCTATTTTCTACTGATTTCGTGATTTGGATGAAGATATTTTGATTCCAAATGCACGAAGGTCAAGCATTATGGGTTGAAAATCTCTCTCGACTCATGTCATACTCTCATGGACCAACAATTGATTGCTATTGTCCAATTCTCCCAAAATTATTGGACAGCACATCACATGATTTTTCATTAGTTCTAAAATTTCCATATGAATAGACAACTTATAAATTTTTTGATTAAATGACGTTGCATCTTCTAGCACCAACCACACATTAATTAGACAAACAATTGTAGATAATGATTAAATAACGTCGTTTTCTTTCCAAATCAATATTATAACCATAACCCATTTTGAAATTTTAAGTCCGTCTTTCAGAAAAACGGTTTTGAAACTAATGATTTTAACTTAACCATCTTTCTAAGAAACTAAACTTCGAAAATATTTTTGAACACTTGAAAAGTCATTCCAAATAACCGACACTCTTACCAATTCGAACCAAAGAAAAAGTTGGATTAGAGAGAGAGAGAGAGGGGGGGATGTCACCATTGTTGTGTAATGAGATGGATTAATATCAACATAATGCTATGTTCTTTGGATGCAGCCAAACCCCATACCTTGTTATTATGTGGCACATGGTAGACCCTCCTCTTCTTTGGATTTCTCTCTCCAAAATGTTGATTTATATCCAGAAAATTTAACACCTAACAAGGACCCATTGGATTTAGTAGAGGTTAGGCTTCACAATGAAAGTGACAACAATGCTTGGATTTAACCTAAACAATGTTCCAAGAAGGAAAAGAAAGTAATAAATTGGTATTCTGATGAAGTGTTCAAACTTTATGGTCAAAAGAGAGTAGCAAGTCTTCATCACCATCTAACTAGTTGGCATACCTATTGTACAAAGAGTCATCGATAATCGTATATCTATTCGAGCATAGTTTAAAGATAAAGTACCGGTTAACATTTTAAAGGCAATAGCTGATCCCCCAATTCACACTTATTAAACTAAAAAAATCATGCGTGTTCAATCATTTTATCTGTAACGGACCAAACCCCCCGCTAGCAGATATTGTCTTATTTGGGCTCCCCTTTCGTCTATTCAAGGTTTTAAAATGTGTCCATTAGGGACAAGTTTCCACACCCTTAAAACGAACGCTTCATTCTCCTTCCCAACCAATATGGAATCTCACAATCCACCCCCCTTCGGGGTCCAGCGTCCTTGCTAGCACACCGCCTCGTGTTCACTCCCTTCGAGGCTAAACCTCCTCGTTGGTACATCGCTCGGTGTCTGGCTATGATACCATTTGTAACAGCACAAATCCACCGCTAGTAGATATTGTTTTCTTTGGGCTTCCGCTCAAGGTTTTTAAACCGTATCTACTAGGAAGAGATTTCCACATTCTTATAAAGAATGTTTTGCTCTCCTCTCTGACTGACGTGGGACCTCACGTCTTCAACGTTATAAATGTTTAAATGAAGGCTATAGAAAAGTATAGTCTGTAAGAGATTCCAAGTATCCAGCTAGCAGGGACATGAGGGGACTTTTCCCTCCCTTAAATACAGAAAGATGGGGCACTGGAAAGCAGCCTGCCTTGATTTGATGTTACTATTTCTGTTAATATTTTAAAGAAAACAACACTATTCCAAAAAGAGAGAGAGAGAGCTACAACTGAATACTATAAATCTTAACAGCTAAAAGAATTTCACAGAACTATCCTTTAGGCAAGTCATAACTAGCATCATTTTGGCCTCAATTGCACCAAATAATGGAGCCAAAAGCCACATAAAAAGAAAAGAAACCAAAACAAAATCATATAAAAAAAAAAGGAAAAACAACTGTTCGGCTTCCGTGGAATCCTTTTTATCTTCACTTATAAACAACTTTCTAAGCACCTTATAAACAACTTTGGAAGTGCTTAGAAAGTCACTCCAAATAGATATGTACGGTAACTAAAAGTATATTTATACCTTACTAATAAGTGGGAGGAGATTGATTACGTACCTCTAACTACAGCAGAACTCTTTTTATCTTCACTTATAAACAACTTTCGAAGTGTTTAAAATGTCATTCCAAACAGACCTTTAACTATATTTATATCTTAGGAGGAGATTAATTTTGTATACCGACATTTTTCTTCCATCGAAAATGGGAATGTGGAGGAGATAAAGAAATGACAAGGAATTCATAAAGCAATCCAATAGATGTTGGGGAAGGGGAAAGTCTAAGGTAAAAGGAGGGTCGCTCCATTATGGACAAAAGGGGGTTAAAAGAGAGAACTATATTCACAAAAAGGTGTTAGGCATCCAATATTCCTATTCCCTCCCTCGTCAAAGGGACCACATTACTCAATATCACAGATACCATTCAAAATGATGCACATTTGAGATCCCATATCAGTATTGTTACCATTTGTGAGATCCCACATCGGTTGGAGAAGAAAACGAAACATTCTTTATAAGGGTATGAAAATCTTTCCCTAGTAGACGCATTTTAAAAATCTTGAGGGAAAGTTCGAAAGAGAAATCCATAAGTGGACAAAATTTGCTAGCAGTGGACTTGGTTGTTACACCATTCACCTTCTCCTTCTTGTCCAATCTTAGATCCTTTTGGTACCACTTCGGAACATATGCAATGCTACAATCAAATCCTCTACCCTTTTGTTCTCTCCTGTCATATTTGCTTACTTCCCTTTGAACAGCTCTAACCTTATCCGTTCAGTTCAATGAAACAGAGAAGAAGAGAAAAAACTAAATTTGCAGAAATGCAGTAGTAATGAACTGAACAATGTCAAAAGAACAAGTAAACTAAAACAGAAACAAAAAGAAAAGCTATCAACAGAACTCACATCATATTTATTCACAGTGACTAACTGATGAACCTGGCAGAGAAATCGAAATTAGACTCCACAGGATAAGAGAATAAACAAAAAAAGAAGATCGAAGATTACCCAAACAGATGACCGAGTCTTAGAAAAGGCGAGAGTACCGGATTTAGAGGCAGAATCTACAAGTTTTTAACGCCGAGAATTTCATTACGCAGTATGGGTCATATTAACTGCCCTGTTTAGTCTTTCAAGTATGCCACTGGCCTTTCTCTTGGCCCTTGAAGTCCCATTCTGAGCGAGTTCAGAGATAGTTCGATACCATTTCTCCTCCTCCTTCATATCTTTCCACTTGGTTCGATCATATAAGCAGATAGCATGGATGATCACAATGCAATTCTCCTTGTTACGAGAACAAGAACTTTCCCTGATAATTCTGAATAAGGAAGGGACAGCTCCCAGCTCTCCGATTTCTTCGACCGCCTTTTGATGGCTTGAAAGCATTGCAAGAATAGCCAACAGTTCATCAACATGCATTTGGTTCATAATCTTTTTCAGAAGCACTCGAACTGCACCATCTCGCACAGCTCTTGCTTTATTTTCATGAAGTATACAAAGATTAAATATGGCTGAAGCAGCATCCTTCATAGATAAAGGATGCCCCTCGTCTAAAAGGTCGATAAGGGGCTTCAAGGCACCAGATTTTCCAATGAGTGCTTTGTTCGAATCGAGAGCTGACAGAGTAAATAGGGCTGCAGCTGCATTGCTCCTCGTTTCCATGGTTCCTGATCTCAACGCTTCCTTTAGAAGCGGTATTACATTGGGAGTTTCAGCTACAAGCTTCTTGTTGTTGTCATGGATCGACAGATTCAAGAGGGTTGTGATCACATCCTCTTGCAGATCCGCATGAATACTACTTTGTGACTTATCTCCACAAAGTGGACTAAGCAACAAAGAGATGGCATCAAGGGACTCGCCAAAAAGCGCTCGAAATGAGGGCATTCTCTTCGTCAACATACGAAGCTCCTTAGCAGCTGCTTTCTGTTCAGGTATTGTCATAGACATATTCTCTATTAGCGTGAGAAAACGGTCTCTATCAGCCTCGGTTATCACATCGTCTTCAAGACAATGCACACGGACACGATCTTGCAACTCAATTCCCCTACTTGTACACCACTGAGATATCATTTCACGAATCAAGTGATTGGGAGTGAGGTTCGTGTGCGAAAGAACTTGCTGAGTTCTCGGACACGTTCGGTTTCCTGATCTTAACCATTTATGAATGAAAGGTCTGTCATATGTCTGCAACAAGATGGAACAAAACAACAAGAACTAGCAAACTCAGAAACCAACATAACGAAAACAAAGAATTCATAATGGTAATTAGATCTAATCCTACCAAAATCATACGCATATAACAAAACATCTACAAATTACTTCTCCTCATCTATTCTACAGATTTCCAGGAAGATCATTCATATTAATTTACAGTCAACATCGTGAATACAACACAAATCATGAACATAGTTACTGAAATATGCAAAGGGTTTAAATCGTCGGCCATTTAAAATTACATACAAAAGATGCAATGTCAGTGAAAAAAACAGAAATGAACTCAGAAGTTAAATGGAAAATTCTAATCTACAGAAACCTCGAAATCCAGTTGGTTCTCAATGTCGAATTCAAATAGAGAACGCTGTAATTTGATGAAGAACACACAAACAAACAGCAGAATTAGAGGACTAAATTTAATGAAAGCAGAGACGAAGGAAAATTGACCACTCGTGTCCTCAAAGTTTCTTTAATCTATGCGCTTCGTGTTTTGATCCATAAACACTACGATTCAACGCGAATGGGTAAAGAAAACCCTCAGAAATGAAACGCAAAGCAACAAAACCGCTAAAGAATCGTAGTGTTCGGAAGAACAAAACAACGAAGAATCGCGGATTAGAACCATAATTTCTTCGAGACCTAGAAAGGAAATCACGGAACGGAAAGCATCAGAACAAACCTCGCCAGTAGACACAACGACAGGATCTCTCATGAGTTCCCTAGAAAGCGGACAACGAAATTCATCAGGGCAAATGAGATTCTCGTAACGATTAGAAGAGCGTGATCTCTTCCTAAGTTTCAACTCCTTGAGCGCAGAAATAATCTCTTTAGCATGATCGATGGTGTCGGTAGAGCAATTATCATCATCAATTATAGCATCGATAAGTCTCTGTAACTCCCTCTTCAACTCCGTGGCTTTCCCCATGACTGTAGGATCAGAATCAAACACCCCCGTTTTCGCCATCAAGATCGGAGAGGAAGGCGACGATCACTGCAACATGAACAGAAAAAGCCGACAAAATACTTGTAGAACACTGCTACAAACAATGACGATTGAACACAAAACTCCCCATCTTCAACACCTCTCCATTACTTCAAAATCTCTCTCTCTCTCTCTCTTCTCTCCTCAATCCGCCATTAAAGGGTACAGAGAGCACCGATTTTCCTGTGCTTCCATTCTCAGGAATTGTATGAACTTAAAAAACCGATGAAATCTACAGCGAACCACATATACTCTCCTCCCTAATTTCTCACGGCTTCTTCTACTTCAATTATCCTTTTAATTTTTAATTTTTTTTTTCAAATATCATTTTCATAATTTCTTAAAATAATAATAATAATAATAATAAATTATTTTCCTTTCTTTTTAGGGTTTACCCTTTTTTTATTTACGTTTTAAACCTTTGAATTAAATATAAAACACGTTTTTATTTTAATGTTTTAACTCCTAAATTATATTTATGATAAATTATTTCAATAACTTTATATTAAATTTTCGTTTAAATAACAATATTTCTTTTACATGTTTTTAAGTTCAATATCAATATAATATAAATAATAAGTACTTTAATTTATTTAAAATGCGTAAAAATTATTTTTTTAATAAATTTTTAGAAATACATATGGGTATCGACATTTCATTGATATTTTCGTCTACATCGACATTTTAAATATTGATTTTATGAATTTGATAAATAAAAAAACGAGCCTAAAAAATGTCTATATTATAAAATGAAAATAATAATAATATTTTTATTATATAGTAAAAAATGATAAAAATATATATATATATATATATATTTCGAAACTTTAATCTCGAGCGTACTACTATTTTAAACCTTGATTTATGAATTTGATAACAAAAAAAGAAAACGAGCCTAAAAAATGTCTAATATATAAAATAAAAAATAATAATATTTTCATTATATAGTAAAAAATGAAAAAATATATATATACATATATATATATATATATATATATATATATATATATATATATAATAAAAGTATCGAAACTTTAATCTCGAGCGTATTAGTATTTTAAACTTTAATTTATGAATTTGATAACAAAAAAAAAAAAAAATCCTAAAAAATGTCTATATATAAAATAAAAATAATATTATTTTTATTATATAGTAAAAGATTATCTATATATATATATATATATATATATAATAAAAATATCGAAACTTTAATCTCGAGCGTATTACTATTTTAAACCTTGATTTATGAATTTGATAACAATAAAAAAGAAAACGAGCCTAAAAAATATCTAATATATAAAATAAAAAATAATAATATTTTCATTATATAGTAAAAATTGATTAATATATATATATATATATAATAAAAATATCAAAACTTTAATCTCGAGCAAATTAATGTACAATAAGAATATTATTAAATTTTAGAGTTTATAGACTAAATATAAAAATTAATTTTTTTTTTTTTTTAAGAAATGCTCAAATAAAATAATCAATAATTTCGTGGGTAAAAATTGAAATAAAATATTTAATTTAACGCGTATAATAAAATAGGAAAAGAAAAAAAATAGGTGGAATTTAGCTGGCTCCTTCTAAACTAAATATTAAATATTAAATATTAAAATTTCCTTTTTTTAATTTTTAAAAAAAGTGTTTTTATATTTTTTGTGCATTTAATATTCATTGAATTCTCGATTAATTAATAGACGCAGGAATTTCACACGTGTCACGTCTATTTAATGTTTATATTTTTGGGAATGAATTTTTTAATTTAATAATGGTCAATTAATTTCATTATTTTTTAAATAGTAACTTAAATATAAAAAGCATAACATTATAATAATAATAATAATTACCTGGTTTTTTAACGGACTAATTAAAATTTTAAAACATATACATTAAATGAATATTAATTTTGAAACTTTAAATTATTAATAAATAAATATTAAATCGTTTAATTTTTTAAAATTTATTTTTAAGTCTCCAACTTTCAAATATTACGTTTTAGCCCCTTTTTTTAGATTTTAAATCACGAAATTCCTTTCTTACCTTATGGTTTTTGTCCAAAATGGCTTTAGTAAGAATTAAGATTTGCAAAACAACCCTTCAACAAAAAGTAAATTCATCATTCATCCCAAAATTCAAATTTTTTTAAATTTATATATTAAATAATGCTACAAAATTATTTTTTACTTAATGTTCGGTAATCTTTGTCCCTGTCTCCTATTTCAATCTTCATTCTGTGAAATTTTCGGTTAAAATAATGCATTAAAATATATTTTATACATATAAAGTGAGCATGGGCGGTATGGAGCGGAGACGAAGATGGAGAATATAGTCCTGTATTCGGCCCCATTTAGCTACCGAGAATAAATCTTTTTCCACTCACTCTATAATCTTCGTTTCAATTGAGATTCTTTGCCCCGTTTCGAGGCTGATACTAGATAAATTAACATCTCTATTTATCGTAATAATAGTATTTAAGAAAAATGTGGGATTTTTATGTTAAATTCTCCTGCAAAATTCAAAAAATTAAGATAGGAAAGAGGTGTTAAAATGACCTGTAAATATGATCAATTTGAATTACCCAACTCAAATCATAAATGACTGAGTTGGGTTGGATTTCTGAAAAATAGAGAATTTAGGTCGGTTTGCAAATGGTCTCAAAAATAGGGTTACGACCCAAAAACGTTGGATTTTTGGAAATAGAAAATTCAAGTTTGTGGGTTGGAATTTTTGTGTCTGGTCTCGAAAATAGGGTTACGACCCAAAAACTAAGACAGGATAGAGGTGTTTAAATGACACGTAAATTTGATCAACTTCGATTACCCAACCCAAATCGTAAAAAGACTAAGTCGGGTTAGATTTTTGAAAAATAGAGAATTCAGGTCCGTTTGCAAATGGTCTCAAAAATAGGGTTACGACCCAAAAACTAAGGCATGGTAAAGGTGTTCAAATGACCCGTAAATATGATAAACTTGGATTACCCAACCCAAATCATAAGACTGAGTTGGGTTGGATTTTTGGAAAACAGAGAATTCAAGTCGGTTTGTGGGTTGGAATTTTTTTGTTTGATCTCGAGAATAGGGTTACGACCCAAAAATTAAGACAGGATAGAGGTGTTCAAATGACCCGTAAATCTGGTCAACTTGGATTACCCAACCCAAATCATAAAAGACTGAGTCGGGTTAGATTTTTTTTAAAATAGAGAATTCAAATTGGTTTATAGGTGACATTTTTTTTATCTGGTCTCGAAAATAGGGTTACCATCCAACTCTACCCTACAATTTATATTTATGAAATTTTAATTATTAATGTAATAAAATAGAATTTTCAAAAATATTTTAAAAATAAACGACCAAATTTAAAAATGGAAAATTAATTATCTGAAAAGATTTTTAAAATAAAAAAATAAGAACATGGCAGTAAAAAACCTGGAGTGTGGGGCCCAGGTGTCATGTGGGACCCACGTGGTTTGGGGATGTAGGCGATCACGGAATCTATAGCCATACAGCTGGCATCCCGCGTGGGGATTATTTCCCCTGCTCCTTACTCTATTATATATATATATATATATTAAAACATTTTTTATTTGTCTTATTTAACCTTAAAAAATTATCCACAATAATAATAATAATAATTCTTTGAAATCATTATATTTAAATTCTCTTGTTCTTTAATTTATTTTCATTTCAATCATTTTCTCCATGAGAGAGAGAGAGAATGTGACATTATTTTCACCACTTTTTTAATATAAATTATTTGAACTATGTGATTAATAATTTTCCATTATTATTTTTTATTATAACATTTTTATTCTCTATAATTCTTTTTTTTTCTATATATATATATATAGTCGCATCCCCTATAGTACATTTTGAGTTATCATGACTACTAGACGTAGCTATGACTTTGCTGAAATATCATTCTCTTAAAAAAAACAAGAAAGAAATAATACAACATGAAAGCAGTAAAAGAAAGCAGTAAAGTAGTACAAGGCAAGAGTTTCGGCGTGTCATGGGCAACATGCCTTGGACAAACATGAATGTCACAACCTAACAATGATTGTGCTCCAAAGTAAGTCATCGAGGACGATGTTTAGTTTAAGTGGGGGAAAATGTCAACCTAACTATGAAGAGAGTAAGTTGTGACCCTCACGTTGCGACAAAAGAAGTGGCGCCCATCTAACCACATAAGAGTCTAGACGGGTGCCATGATGCGACTGAGGAGGACGATATGTCCGACCCCTGAAACTCGCAATTTAGCAAAGAAAAAAAAATCATTCCGTACATATTATATATATATATATATATAGATAGTTATGAAGTAATTTTTAATTAAGGGTATTATTAAAAAGATTTAAAATCTTAAATTAATTTAGTAAATAAAATATTGTAATCAATATCCAAAATCACTAAATAAAAATCCAAAAACCAATTTAATAATTATACAAGGAAATTAAAAAGACACGTGTCAAGTCTTGAAATGCCAACGCGTATTAGGTGGTCTTCATCGTAGATGATACGGTGCCGTTTTACACTTACTAACACCCGTTGCCGCCAGCGCCGCCACTGGCGGCGGCATTGTTGCTGATAAATTAGGTCAAATAATAAATTTAGTGATTCAAATATTATTTTTATTAATTAAATTTTATTTTAGTTAAGATTTTCATTATAATCTCCAAACGCACTCGCCACACCCACGCCCCAAGCATATACCCATGTGCGGCGCATTATGCTTTACGTGTGGGCATGTCGGGTGACATAGGGGTACCCTGTGCCCATCTCAAACAGATTAGTCAACCCTTACACCGTACATCTTTAGGTATTTTTTAGTTTATCATGCCTATACATTTTTTTAAACGGTCATAGGATCAAATATCTCACGTTTTAGAATATTTTTTTTTCTATGAGCTTGATTGATTCATCAATAAGACGTTCATTCATTCGAGCACATTTCATCCAATAAGACAATAATTATTAGGTCAACGATTTGATTACTCAATCCTCGTAATTACCAACCTAAAAAAATATTGATACAAAAACTCGAGGACATTTAATAGAGAATTAAGTCTGTGAGGAATATTCAATACCTATATGCAGTCTACGACAGTATACCCAACAATAATTGATATGTATTTATTTTGTAAACGTCGAACGATTTATTATAAAAAAAAATAATATAAAAATATAATAATAACCATTATTATAAAATTAAAATGATTTATTATTATTATTTAAAAAAAAAAAAAAGAATAATTAAGAAAGGGAAAAAGTGGTAGATATTTTTGAAGGGTATTGATAATTTAATACGGATCCGTCGTTATCGTGCTTGGAAGGAGTGAGGTGGAGGGGTGGTGGGTCCCACAGTACACGACAAAAATTTACTGCCAAATAGGAGAAGCGGGGTCCACATGCACCAACGAGGCTCATGGGGGGTTCCATCTCTGCCACGCGTCGTTATTTACAGCCCCCACCATTGCCAAATAATTCGTCTCCTGACAGCGTGTTCCTGCCAGGTGTTCCCTTCGTACACGTTGTCGGATTTGTCCTCTTCAATTTATTTATTTTTTTATTTTTAAAAAATTGAGTGTGATTTGAATTCAAATAGAAAATAATTTATGTTTCTATTTAGCTTTAATATTTTGAACACTTTTGAAATATTGACGTGGCATGATCCATTAATAATTTTGTTTTTTAATGATTGGTTGTCGGATTATTTTTTTTAATTATTTAAAGAATTCTTTAAAATCATATAAAACTCAATTATCAAACATTCCCCTCAAAGTTTTTAAAATCGGTTATTACCGGAGATTTTCACACCCTTATAAAATGTTTTGTTCTCCTCTCTAATCGACGTGGGATCCTCACAATTCACCTACCTGTGGGGCCCAATGTTCTTGCTGGCACTCGTTCCGCTCTCCAATTGCTAGCACTCACTTGGTGTCCACCCCCTTCGGGGCTCAGCATCCTCGCTAGCACTCGTTCCTCTCTCTAATTGCTGACACTCGCCCTGTGTCCACCTCTTTCGGGGGTCAGCGCCTTGCTGGCACATCGCCTGGTGTCTAGCTGGGATCCTCACAATTTACCTACTTGTGCGGCCCAATGTTCTCACTGGCACTCATTCCGCTCTCCAATTGCTAGCACTCACCTAGTGTCCACCCTCTTCGAGATTCAGCATCCTCACTAGCACTCGTTCCCTCTCTAATCACTAGCACTTGCCCCATGTCCACCTCCTTTGGGGCTTAGTGCCTCGCTGGCACATCGCCTAGTGTCTAGCTGGGATCCTCACAATGCACCTACCTGTGGGGCCCAACGTTCTCGCTGGTGCTCATTCCGCTCTCCAATTGCTAGCACTCACTCGGTATCCACCCCTTTTAGGGCTCAACAATCTCACTAGCACTCGTTCCTCTCTCTAATTGCTAGTACTCGCCCCGTGTCCATCTCCTTTGGGGTTCAGCGTCTTCACTAACATTCGTTCCTCTCTCCAATCGCTGGTACTCGCCACGTGTCTACTTCTTTCGAGGCTCAGTGTCTCATTGGCACATTGCCCAGTGTCTAGCTTTGATACCATTTGTAACAACTCAAGCCCACTATTAGAAGATATTGTCTTTTTGTGGGCTTTCCCTGTTGAGCTTCCCCTCAAGGTTTTTAAAACGCGTCTACTAGTTAAAGGTTTCCACAACTTTATAAAGAATCATTCGTTCTCCTCCCCAACCGATGTGGGATCTCATTACAAACGTCAACTATTCTTAATCTTCGTAAAAATCTTTATTAAAAATTGGGCTGGGTTGACTTATAACCTTATTTTCGGGTTGGTTAGGTCAGCGAACCAACCCTAATTTTCAGTTTTCTAAAAATTCAATCCGACAAAAAAAAAAAAAAAAAAAAAACNAAAAACTAAACTAACCCAATTCAACATTTATAGTTTAGGTCAGATAGTCTGCGTTGATTATATTATCGAGTCATATGAACACCCAACTTTACATAAAATATATATATTATCGATTAGTTAATTAAAAATTGATTTATATCTTTAAATTTTAAAATAATAAAAAAATATTAGTTTAATTTATATAAATATTTAAAAGAGTTAATGAGAGTTAAGCCCTTGTTTGGAAGCAAAGATATGGTATTCAGTCTGAGTTTAAGTGGGGCGGCGCCACGTCATGCTTTAATGATTATTTGATACATGTTTAATATAATTAAATTATAATATGAAAAAGCAGCCAAACAGCAAGTGTATTTTATTTTATTTTTATTTTTCTATTTTTTTATAAATATTTTTAATTAAAATCCCACAAATAAATAAATAAATAAATAGAAATTTGGTGGAATGTCAGCCTCATGTGCTTGTTTTAACACTGTTGTCCAAACACGCCCTATTCTTTAAAATATTATTTTTGTAATTTTACTTTTACTTTTACTTTATTTTATATTATGTATTTTTCTAAATATTTATTTTTATCATTAAAGGGATAAAATGGTTAATTTTTAAAAATATAGAGGCTAAAATAGATTGAATGAAAGTTGAAAGTAGAGACACAAAAATGAATATTTTAAAATATATGGGTTAAATTAGTATTTAAAAACTTAAAACTTAGTTAATGAAAAAATAAAATTCTGAATTTGTTTAAAAAAAATATTAATTAAGAGTCAAAATTTTAATGAGATTAGTGGTTTTTTATGTAATAAAACAAAAGATTAGGGACTAACTCATTATATTTTAAAGTTGACTAGGGGCCAAAATGAAATTAATGAAGAAAGTTTTAAGGACCAAAAAATAAATTAATTAATTAAAGGTTGAGAATTCTTTTATTTAAAAAAATTTGTATGGGTCCCTAAGTTTTCAGCCTAGTTTTTATTGGGTCGTTAAGTTTCGAATAATTACATTACGTATTCCAGAGTTTTAAGTTTAGTTTCGTGTTTAATACGATTTTATGCTCGAGTTTTGAGTTTATTTTCAATTTGGTCCTTGAATTTTAAGATATTACATTTATACTTTCGAATTTTTAATAGCGTCCACTTTCGTGGGTTAACTCTCAACTAATTAATATGAAAATTAAACTCAAAATTTATGTAAATATTTTGAAATCTAGAAACAAAATGGAAATTGGACCAATAATAATAATAATAATTTATTTATTTATTATTATTTTTTTGGAATATTTTTTAGTTTAGTGGATAATAATCTCAAAAGAAAGAGACTAAGATTTGTGTCAAAAGTTAAAATCATGAGATTAAGTCCTTAATGAATGCCTTTAATCAAATGGGAGACTCATCGTTCTTTTTCGAAAATAAAGCTACAAACTTAACGATTAATGGGATTTGTAGGGTTAGGAGTCCCGAGTTTGGTTATCTCGAACGAAAAAAAATTGTTATTTCCATAATTACCCTTTAGGTTATCCATAGGGAATAAATACAAACTAAATGAAAGTTAACTATTGCCAACCGAGTATTGGTTCGTCGATAATTAAGAGGTAGAAGATTGAGTCTCCTTGCTCCCATTAGGCTATTATTCATGATTTAAAACATTTTAAAAAAAATCTCGTATTGGTAATAAATTAAAGATTTAGAAAAAAGAATTTCAAGATTCAATACAAGAACATATAAGAGTAGGAAATTCGACCTTTTGTCTCCTTAAGTGAGAATATATGTCTTAACCAATTGAAATATACTCGATTTGGTAAGCTTCTTAGAAGCTAAGCAATCAACAACGTAATCACCTAGTCAACTCCATATATTGACACGAGCCTTACAAAATTATATGAGAGTTCGAGCTTCGAACGTGTGCCAACGAGGACGCTGGGCCTCGAAGGGGGTGAATTGTGAGATCCTATGTAACGACTCAGATCCACCGCTAGCAATATTGTCCTCTTTGGGCTTTCCCTTTCGGGCTTTCCCTCAAGACTTTAAAACGCGTCTGTTGGGGGAAAGTTTTCACACCCTTATAAATTGTGTTTTGTTCTCCCCAACCAATGTGGGACATCACAATCCACCCCCCTTCGAGGCCCAGCGTCCTCACTTGCACTCGTTCCTTTCTCCAATCGATGTGGGACCGCCATCAAATCCACCCCCTTTGGGGCCCAGCGTCCTTACTGGCACACCGCCTCGTGTCTACCCCCTTCGGGGAACAACGAGAAGACGTGTTTTAAAGCCTTGAGAGGAAGGCCGAAAGGGAAAGCCCAAAGAGGACAATATCTACTAGCGGTAAATCTGAGTCGTTACATCCTATATTAGTTGGAGAGGAAAACGAAACATTTTTTATAAGGGTATGGAAACCTATCCCTAATATACGCATTTCAAAATTCTTGAGAAAAGCCCGAAACAAAAAGCCTAAAGAGGACAATATCGACTAGTGGTGGACTTACGTTATTACGATATATATCTTAACTAATTGTACTCGTAAGATTCTTAGAAGCTAAGCAATCAACTGATAGGCTTTTCTTCACAAATCAGAACAGATTCTTCATCTTCTGTGGCAGCTAACAGCTCTGCAAAAAGGCCTAAAAAAAGAGCCCTAAAGTGAAATTCAAGCATCTAATTCTTATTCACATGTATTGATATTCCCTAAAAGTTAGGACATAGCGAATGAATATGGGTTTGGAAGATGCCAAAAACAAGTGAAATAAAGATCATAAAGACCTCTCCACTAGAATTTCTTCACAACTTTCTAAGTAATCAATAATATAATCTCAAGTCAAAGCATAGGTTGCTTAGTTTTCACAAGTGTAAGATATAAAATTTGGTTTATAAAGCTATTTGCACCGTTACAGGTCAGATGTACAAGAAAGAAACCGTAAACGTACCTTGAATATGTATCCCGTGATTAGAATGAGGCATGAATATGTTAAAATCCAAAACACAGAGATAGCGAGAGGAAATAGTTGCATTATGTGTGAGATACCTTATCGATTGGATAGGAGAACGAAACATTCATTATAATGGTGTGAAAATCTCTCCCTAGCAGAAACTTTTAAAACCGTGAGGCTGACAACAATACGTAACGAGCCAAAAGCGAAAAATATCCACTAGCGGTGGGTTTGTGCTGTTACAAATGGTATCAGAGCCAAACACCAAGCGGTGTGCCAACGAGGAAGTTAGGCCCTAAGGGGTGGATTGTGAGATCCCCTATTGATTGGAGAGGAGAACGAAACATTCATTATAAGGGTGTGAAAACCTCTCCCTAACAGATGCATTTTAAAACCGTGAGACTGACGACAAAGCATAATAGGCCAAAGCAGATAATATCTACTAGCAGTGGGCTTAGGTTGTTACATTATGGCTTCCTCCAAGTCCGACCTAGGCATGGGATCGCTGCAATGCAACAGTTAAAGTCTTGACAGCCTTGTTGTATGATATGAATCCATGAACCAGAATTCATGAGAGTCCCTCGTGATTATTTGGATGTATTTTTGTGAGGGGTCCATGAGGTTTGAAGGGTTGATTTGCGCCAACTGATCAACCGCTATCACCACCTACATATTCATCACAGTCATGGAAAGGAACCCAACTAAAGACATTAACAGAAGATCCCTAGTAGAAAACTTGAGTGAAAAAGATAGATAAAAAGACAAGAAACTCACGAAACTCCTCCGGTGATTCGTTCGGTTAATTATTCCAGTTGGGTTCTACTCAAATACCAATCATTTGAGAAGGGGATAAAGTGCAAGATCAAGTAGTTAACACAAGCATAGTTTTCAAGATCACAGTTGGGCATAGTTGCATGAATTCTGAGTCAGTTCTATGCATGCATGTGCAATAATGGGACCAAACAAGGACGAAGAACACATTTCCCTGATACACTATCCTTTTTCAGCCTCATAATCCTCTCCAAACAGTGAGTGAGCGTCGCATAAATTTAGTTGAGAGATTATGAACTCATCACTTTGCTACTCACAGGGTTTCAAATCAGTACTACTAAACTATAAATCTAGCTAGTCCTATTTATCTTATGTAATTTAAGTTTTGTTCTTATGGATGTATCTTCCTATAGTTATGGATTTGAGCTTTGATTATTTCTATCGCAATAAGAAAAACAAGGAAAATCAAACTGTTTTGCAGTACTTCATAATTATTTCCCTAGCTGCTACAGTTCCACCATGCTTAAAATTCTAAACATAATCATACTAAAGCAAGTTCTGAGAATAATTGTATAGACAACTTGGCTACCAACCAGTGGATAACTCTTCTTCTTGTTCTGATCTCTTTGCCGAAGACTAAGAGACAAAGCAGGGTAATTAATGCATGAAATTTTTTTTAGTACGGTAGTCTTGTAAGATCTGGCATCGGTTGGAGAGGGAAACAAAACACTTTTATAAGGGGTGTGGAAATCTCTTCCTAGCAGACGCATTTTAAAAGCCTTGAGGGGAAGCCCGAAAGGAAAAGCCCAAAGAGGACAATATCTACTAGCGGTGGGCTTGGGGTGTTACAAATGATATTAGAGCTAGACACTAGGCAGTGTGCCAGTGAGCATGTTGGGCTCCTAAAGGAGTGGATTGTGATGAGGGCGTGGAAACCTTTCCTTAATAGACACGTTTTAAAGACTTTGACGGGAAGCTCGAAAGGGAAAGCCCAAAGAGAACAATATCTGTTAGCAGCGGGATTGGGCGTTACGAATGGTATCAAAGCCAGACATAGGCGGTGAATTGTGATGAGGGTGTGGAAACTTCTCCCTAATAGATGCGTTTTAAAAACCTTGAGGGGAAGCTCGAAAGAAAAAGCCCAAAGAGGACAATATCTGCTAGTAGAGAGTTTGGGCTGTTACAAGTACATACTCCTTCCATTCAACATTTGACACGTTACTAAATGACATACGATTTTATTTCATAGACGCCATTTATAAATATATATTTTTTTATGACAAACAAATGATTGGAGGTACGGTAGTACTAGAAATTTTCCCTACATTCAAGAAGCCACCTATCCCACCCATCCGTATCGAATAAAGGGCGGGAAATACAAATGGAAGTTAGATGGAGGGAAGAATTGGTCAGCTGTAACTGAGATAGAGTATCTATGAAAGTGAAGGCAGCAGGGCCCTCACCACATGTTAGATAAGAGAAGTATGTCAGTGGGGACGTGAACAGAGAGAGTTCAGCCAGTAGAATCTTTTTGTGGAGACCTCTCAAACATATGAGTACTCTTGCTGTTCTATTTTGTCTTTTCTTCAATATATCTAAGGCTGTACTAGTAATCAAACAGGCCAAGAAAAACGCTGTGATTCGCTTACGCTAAGTTATATATCCTAACATCATATTTCAGATCCCTCAGAACAAAATATCTTCAAGAACAATGGGCCAGACGTACCTTGTAAAGGATCCACTGTGGCTGGCCAGGAGATGGATAGTAACAAAGAGGAAACTCACTACAAAAGGCCACTCTTTTTGTGGATATGAATGGAGTCCCATTTACAGGCCCAGAGAAAGTGGACAGATAGACAGATAGCAGGCAAAGGAAAGACAAACGTCTGCTGGAATTCTGAGGGAGTCCCACGTTGGCTAATTTAGGGAATGATCATGGGTTTGTAAGTAAGAAATACATCTCCATTGGTATGAGGACTTTTGGGAAAGTCCAAAGTAAAGCCATGAGAGTTTATGCTCAACGTGGATAATATCATACCATTGTGAAAATACGTAATTTCTAACACCACCTTCTGTAAGTAACTTCGTCCCAAGGGGATGAAGCCTGGCCATGGCTGCATCAGTGACACTAGAACCAAGTTTCACTGTTGGGAAAAACATATATTGCAGAACAGATTAGAAGCTAACAAGCCCGAGAAGACATCAAACAGAAATACAATTCCAGCGTCCAAATTTCATTATTCTAGAGAAGGATCAAAAGGACAAAGAAAATCAGGACTGTTTTAAGGGAAACCTGAAACCATTTCTTTACAAGAAGAAACAGTTTCAATCATTTGAAACCAATCATTAAAAGCTCTACCAATTAAATTACCAAGAGATGACAAACCTGAAACCATTTCTTTACAGACAGAAACTCTTTTAATTATTTGGAACCAATTCATTGAAAGCTTTAGCAATCATATTAAACAGCAGAGAACTAAGCTTGTTTCAGATCAAGATGAAGCAGCAAATGAGTTTCTAATTAGAAAACAACACATTCAGGAAACAAATTTGAATTGAGGAAAGAACTGACAGTAATTCCAGACGCTATCTGCTACAGCCTCAATCATCCTAGAACGATCATCAAACGTCTTCCCGCACCGATCCAATGCTTCCCACATCTTATCTGTTGGACATATGCAAAAAAGAAAAAAGCATGAGAATCCACAGAGGAATTATTACAAACACATTAAGTGCAGAACAGAAGAAAGCAAACATTTCCCATTTGGGGATGGGGAAGCAGAGGAATACTGAACATAGGGGTTGTCTTTGGCGTCAAGGGGATTGCTCATGCTGTAGATTGTGTCGATCCCGATACGCTGAAATAGTTCATATGTAGCCATACATGATTGTTATAATTAGCTATAATGATCATATTGATGAACACAATGGCTAAGAAATTAGTGGCCCTTTCCATCTCCTAAATCAGATCAGGGAATTATTTTGAAATCATTGTTGCAGCCAAAGGAACCAGGAGACCTGAAATTTTTTTTATTTTTCCTGAATTTTCAACATTAATGTTTCTAATCATTCTTAAACTTTTAATTTTTAAATCTTCTACGAAATAAGCAAGAGAGAAAGATCATTCATCCGTATGAAAAGATCTTCGATAAGACTTCTCAAAGTTTACGATTATAATAGGAGAAATGTGTTACCCAAGTCGATTAGCCACCAAAGTTGAATACTTGAATATCTTACGAGTATTCAACAACTTGTAGCGTCCAACAAATCACTAGCAAGGAGAACAAGAAAGTGAGCAAGAGAGCGAGCAAAAAGGAAAGAACATTAGCAAGAGTATAAGGGAGTGAGAGCACGAGCCCGAGTAAAGCACAAATTTTTAAATCATCCCATACAAAACTGCAAAGGAACCACTGGTTTTTGTCACCAGCATAAGATACACATCTAATAAAGTGCAGCACCTTATTAGAAGAGGAGAGTAATTGCGAAAAGAAAACATGAACATTTTAGTTACAGTTACAATACATAGACATGGGATGCAGAGAGGAGGCAGAAACTCAGTTCATCTGGGTTCATCCAAACTAGGCACAGGAATGCTTTAACGCCTCATTTAAACTCTTTAGAGCCCTGCTAAACAATAAAAATCCAAGGAACCAGAATTCATGCCCATCCTTTGTGACTATGTGAATGTCTTTTTCAGAGGTATTGAGAAGATTAGGACAAGGGCGTAAAGCTGCCAACTGATTGAGCTCTATCACCACCTACGAATTGATAAATACACAAAAGAGATGCCTCAAACTTATAATCTACAGAAGATTCATTGTCTAGCACTAAAACATTCCCATAGCTAAGCCAAGATTCACTTTGACAACATTCCAATTGGTAGGCATAACCAAACTTTAATCTAAATTCGAGAAATCCTTCTAATTCTAATTCTCATACAACAAAACTACAGCATCCCCAATAGTAATGAGTCAAACATACCTTGTAATAGACCCACTGTGGCTGGCCAGGAGATGAAGAGTAACAGAGAGGGGATTCACTACAGAAAGCCACTCTTTTTGTGGATATGTAAAGCGTCCCATTCACAGGCCCAGAGGGATCTGCCAGATAGCAAGCATACGAGGAAAGGTATTTTTCTCCAGGAATAA
This sequence comes from Cucurbita pepo subsp. pepo, assembly GCF_002806865.2. Lineage (NCBI taxonomy): Eukaryota > Viridiplantae > Streptophyta > Magnoliopsida > Cucurbitales > Cucurbitaceae > Cucurbita > Cucurbita pepo. The sequence continues at coordinate 1,261,461 of NC_036652.1, forward strand.
CACCAAACGTATGCTGAAACAATTTTTGGGGTCCTCCTTCAGCAATTACTTTCGTCCCTTGAACAAACCTGGCCTTTGCAGCATCAGTTATGCTAGGACTAACTTTTACTGTTGCATTACATTAATTGTATATCAGGAGCTAATAATTCAACATTCAAGGCATTTTTCAAGACAAAAACAAACAAAATAGAACATTAGCAGCCTCCATACAAAACTGATCCCATGTTACATGTTATTTATCAGATCCTTCTATCATATTCTATCATATCCTTCTATCACATGCTCCCAAACCCACCGCTAGCAGATATTGTCTTCTTTGGGTTTTCCTCTTTGAGCTTCCCCTTAAGGTTTTTAAAACACGACTATTAGGGAGAAGTCTCCACACCCTCGTCACAATCCACCCCCTTGGGAGCCCAGCGTCCTCGCTGGCACACCCCTACAAAGCCTAAGCCCAAGCCCAAGCCCACCACTAGCAGATATTGTACTTTTTGGGTTTTCCCTTTTGGACTTTTCCTCAAGGTTTTTAAAAAACGTCTGCTAGGGAGAGGTTTCCACACTCTTATAAAAAATGCTTCATTCTCCTCCCTAAGGGATATGGGATCTCACAACATGACTCCACCAAATGGAGATATTATCCTTTATTAACGACACAGCCCGTTTTAACATGCTGGTATCACCAAGTTCACTTAAAGAAACCTGATCCGGCAGGAAATGTTTCATCACTACAATTGGCTCATCGAAAGCTTAAATAAGTCATAGATATACATATAAAAGCTGGAGATGGAAATTTAAGTAACTATGCAAATCGAAATGAAATTTGATTGAGGGAAAAACTAACTGTGATGCCAGACGTTTTCGGCAGCTTCCTCTGCCATTTTCCCATAACCTTCCAACATCTTCCCGCAGCGACCCAACACATCCCACATCTTATCTCCTGAACACAATCCAAAACTTTCAAGATTTAAACCCTAAATCATTAGAGAGACAACGATTGAGAGTGGAGTTAAAGAAGGCGAACTTTTCCCAGGTTGGGCAGATGACGAAGCGGTAGGTGTATGTTGAACATAAGGATTATGATTGCCATGTTCAAGGTGATTGCTCATGATGGAGAGGCTTCAGCAAACGATGAGGATCGAAGTCTAACCCCGGCTAGGGCTTCGATTGTTAGGGTTTGGGATCGCATTTTATGAAGATAAGAATTAGGGATTAAAGTGGAGGAATCAGAAGGGCGTAAAGATGAAGATGATGAAGAATCTTGAGCAGTGTTCATTCAAAACTGTGGCGATTTCGGCGCTGAAATTTGAAGAATAAAGAGAGAGTTTCTGATTCCAATTCTTCTCAGTGAAGTGAAGCCGCGTACCCGCCATTTTCGACCTTCCTCAAGAACTTGCCGCGGGTTTTCTATTTTCTTTTTAAAAAATGTTTTTATTTATTTATTTATTTTTGTCATCAAATTAATAAAAATATTCGAAAATATCTCTAAATTTTTAATTTTTTTTAATAATATTCTTAGTTACAATAATTAATATAAAAACGGTTAATATTTTATTTAAAAAATACATTTAAACTTAAAAAAAAAATACTTAGAAATACCTTCAAATTTTCATAAATTTAATTAATAATCTAATTTTTTTTTAAAAAAATTTAAAACTATTTTTACTGTAGGTACCACGGTAAAAAAATATTTATAAGGTGTCAAAAACAGTAATATATATATATATATATATATATATATATATATATATATATATATATTATTTTATTTTTATTTTTATTTATTTATTTATTTATTATTATTTTTTTTTTTTTTGCAAATGTAAAAGATGTTAATGATATTTTTAAAATTTTAATGGTATCTTTTAAACATATTATTAATAGTAACGATCTTTTTTAACTTTTAAAAATTTTGAAAAATATTAATAATTTTTTTTTAAAATTTAAGGGTATTTTTTAAATACTAGATTTAAGTTTATATTCTCGAGCAGTTGTCTTTGACTGCGATCTTTACAATACCACGGAGCCTTAGAATATTTTGACATCTTTAGGAGGTATTGATGGTCAAGACCTTTATTTGAAGAGATTGACCAATAGCTCTGGACATTTATCTACAAACGTAAGCGGAAAGACTAGCTAGCAGATGGCGAGGGGCGAGAATTTGAGCCATACCAATTTCTCTTACAAAGACGGACGGTAAAATAATTGGATATTGCAAGCATTTCAAGCAAGCCCGTCTCCATCATTGGTATCTAAATTTCAGTTTTTGTAGTTATAGGTACGAGAATCTCCAATTGCGAGAACACCATAGTGAACGGATCATGCATGAGTACAACGTGCATGAGAGCTTAGTCATACATAATTGAATAGATTCGAACTATGTCTCGTGTCAGATGAGGAAGAACGAGAGACCCAAAAAAAAAAATAGCAAACAATGGAAGTTTCTCTAGAACTCGATATACGAAAAAGAGTCTGATAAGAATCACGATGTTCCAAATGGACCTATTTCCAAGAAAACTAAAAAAAATGTCAACAACAGAATTCGAACTTACACCCGTTGCATTAACTACACAAGCACATCAACATTTATTAAAAAGAATTATTTTTAATTTCATAAATTATGTAAAGGTCAAATGGTCTTTTGTGGAGATTAGAGAGGATCGGGGATAAATCCCGTCCACAAACGTCTTTTGTTGGGAGACTATAAATACCCGCAATATGTTATGTAAAATTCAAATTCGTGGATGAATGTAATTCAGATCTCAAATTGAGACGTTTCGCTTAGAAATCCGAGCATCATATTTGCATTTCTAAGTTTCAAGCAATTCTTGTGGTAGAATTGCACCTAGCCATTCAATCAAGCCTTGATCAAGTTCGATTGTGGAGTGACTCAATTTAGAACAAGGTTTCCAAATCTTGCTTCTAGATCTTCGATGGTAATCTAATTCTAGCCTTATCTCTTAGTTGATCCAAATTTCGTACAAGGAGGTGTTAATTACATTGATTCAAGGGTTCTTGCTTCAACAAAAGCTTGGATCGTTTGGCTGAGGATTAGGGTTGCCTTATCAGATCATACCAACAAAAATTAATGATATGCAACCTGGAGTGCAAAGAGTCGTGACAACTATGACACCTTCGAGATTGAGATGACCATAAGCAAATTGTTCGTTACCGAGTCAATGATACTAAAGATATAAGATGTAGTTATAAGGGTAAAACAGACTTTTGACTCAAGTGTAATTACAAATAACTCGAGAATGATTGACTTGCTTATAATGATTATATCTATATATACAACTTGTTATACCGTACAGTGTAACTTTAAGTTTATAGTACTATGATCGGTAGTTAATAGATGAAAATTGATAAAAGAGATCCCTCGTGTCGCTGCACAACTGTCTAGATACATCACATACATTATTTATTCCCCAACTTTAATGATTTAGAGCGACCGAAACAAATCCCAAAATCTAAACAAATATTCACTCCTTTGTTCATCGGTTACCGTTCAAACTGCCTTAATCGATCTCACACAAATAGATGCGTTCGTGTTCGGCTCCACGATAGTGTTATCGAAGCCAATCCATTGGCATTTCACTGGCCAATTAGTCGATTTTTTTGGTGTCGATGACTTGTCCAAAACTAAATTTACAATTCTATGATGGGGTCCCAACCATTTGTTCTTCATGTAAATGTACTTTCGCCATGGAGGCACCGAAAGATTCATACAATTTAACGATCTCTTTGCAGCGTTGCACATGATCTTTACCATCTTCTTCAACTCCTCTGACGTTCCGATGAAAATTAAAGGTAGGAATTTTAATAGCTCTCTATATTGGATCGTTGGCCTCGCGATCTCGAACTGTGCTGGAAAGTTCATGTCGATCAAGTACCTTTGTAAGATAAATGAGTTCGTTTTAGTTAAAATCATTTTTATTATGCTCAAAATTATTGATGTTATTAATACCTGACATTCTCGTTGATGATGTCGATGAACTCATAGTTGCCGGATGTGAGATCACGAGAGCTTTCCCATTTCGTCTTACAAATCGCTGCATTATAACGAAGCTCACGGAGAAACACCATCAACCTCCGCTGCGAAACAACACTGTCCGGCGACGAAGTGGCCGCCAGTTCCGCAGCTTCCTGAACATTACCGACAAGCACCGCCCTATACGGCTCGACATTCCCGCCGTTCACACTCACCATTCTCCGAATTTCACCCAATGCCTCCGTACAATCGGCGGGGGCGGCGGCGGCGGTGGCATTCGACAAATCTTCCACCGGCCAACTACTCCGGCCACCACTGTACTCTTCAAGAAAATCAACCACCATCTCGGAAAGGCATTCGTCGACCGAGTATTCGCTTTCGCTGCCGGAGCTCGACGGCGGATACCGACACCGATCACCACTTCCGATGAGCCGTTGAAGAGCCGACATTATTATTGTTTTTTTGTGTGGTGATTTTAGAGGGCGATTTGGCTAATATTATATGTAGAAGAGGATTTGGTTTGGTCGGAGGAATAATTTAAGGAATATGTCGGAATGGACTGAATTTTTGAAGAAAGGAATTGAAAATGGAATATTCTTTTATTTCTATAAAGAGAGGATATACTAATGGGATAGCATCTAACTCAATCATTCAAATGAATTACGAGTTTAGTTTCTGAAGTGTTCGGGTCACCAACTCAATTAACCTGAAATTTCAGGTTGGGTTGATAACTCGAGCAACCCGAATAGAGTTCACAAATCCTCTATTTTTGGGTTGGGTTTTTCACGTTATTTTTTTAAAATTATTTTTAAAAAAACTTTACTTATCTACCTTATGTTTATGTTAGGTTAGTAACTAAAATCTCGCAAAATTTAAATATCAAACATTCACAAGTCACAACATATCACTAATATCTTACAAAAGTCAAATATTTTTAAATTTCGTAATAATCTTAAAAGTAAGATATGGTTGAGCTATAATCCAATTTTTTGGGTTGATTCGGTTGACCCGACAAAAAATGTCAACCTGCAGACCGACCTCAATGTTCGAATTTCAAAAAATTCAACCGAACCCAACCCAATCCAAAAAACTTCAATTGGGACAGGTACCCTTTTGTTGAAGGTCGTTCGAAGTTGTTCCTCCGTGTCCTACTAATTGCGTATGCCATAGAGTATCTATTTCCTTCTTTTCGTATGCTCGTATTAGTGACGTTATTGTTACTTTAATCAAGAAAGTCGTAGAATTACCATTGCTTAGCTTTCAATTTGCCTCTAACCATTAAATGAAACGTGAATGACCCGTCCTTCAAATGCAAAGGCAGAAGGAGCTTGATTAAGTAGTCTGAGGTTGTCAGGTTCTCGGGTCATATAAACCCCTAATCCTATTTTTTTAAAATAAAAAAAATTAAATAGTTTTAATATCCATTGAGTTATGCATTAGTCATTAATTTTGCTTCTCACCTTTATTTGTAATAAATAATATTAATAATTCACAAAAACAAAAACAAAATTGGTTGAATTTATCCATTTTTAGATCTCCAAATTTAACTATTTACTAAATTTATGAATTTTCTGTTAAATTTATCATTTTAAAAAACATATAAATAGGGAAAGAAATGGAAAAAAAAAAACAAATCATCCACAGCTCATAAAAAATAAATAAATAAAATAAAATTTCTTTTCAGAAATTTCGATGAAGTTGTGGATGATATGCTTAGTTTTGATTAGCATGGTGGTGATGGCCCGAGCAGATGAAGAGGAGAGTAAACCCATTGAGTTTTTGAATTGCAATCAACCAAAGCCTCCTCCGGCTTGCCTTGAAATAATACATAGGAGATTTCCCCGCCCTCCCTTACATGATGACCGTGGTTGCAACGCAATTACCCGTTGTCGTGGAGGAATTGGATCAGGTAGACCACCACCGCACATTTGATTACCTTTTTGCCGATCTTGTAAAGGCAAAGTTAATGGTAATTGTATTTATGTATCTTCTCGATCCTATTATTTAATAATAATATACTTTATTATCATGAGTTTCACCTCTTTATTTGGTATTTTTTTGTTTTTTTTATTTTACATTTAAAAAAAATATATGAAAAAAAAATATTAAAAAAAAATAACATTTAAGTTGTTTGAACTCTCTATAATCTTACTGTCCTCTCGTCCAATGTAATTATCTGTCTTTACCCTCATGGTCAAAGTTACTACCTTTACCTTCACATTGTTTATAAACAAATCCAAGCAAACAATAGCAGAGAGATTCAAAAAAGGAAAAGGAGGTAGGTTCGGGTTCGAACTAAACTCCCTCCCTCTTTCCTCTTTCCTTGAATTAGTAGTAGAGAAATTTGAATGAGATAGATTATTTAGAGAAAAAAATACTGAAAAATAAATAACATTTAAGTTGAGTTTGAACTTCCAACATGTTTAAAATCCTAAATAGATTTGATTTGAATTAACTACGGTATGTTATTGATGATATCTTTCTTAGTATTTTTAGGGAGGTTTTGGCATTTTCTAAAGAGGTTTATGCATCATAAAGTTCAAATTTCATCACTTTCATGTATCATGACATGATCATATCATAATGTGGCTTATCATGACATAACATAGTTTGTCGTTGTGTAACATAACATACATACCTTGACATGACATAACAGTTAGGATATCATTATCCAACATAACTTGCCTAGCATCATATAACAAATCGTACTTATGATATCATAATATCATATCACATAACATAAAATCATATATCATAATATAATATTCAAGCATATGACACATGTAGGGGCCACCATACCAAAACATAATATTTCGGAGCAACAGATAAATAAATTTTTTTTAATAAAATAAAATATAAATAAAACAAAATTAGTTCAATAATGAGAGAGAGAGAGCGTGGGTGACGTTCGTCACCCTTTTGAGAGAGAGAGAGAGCGCGGGTTCCTCACCATTTGAGGGAGAGAGAGAGAGCGCGGGTTCCTCACCATTTGAGGGAGAGAGAGAGAGCGCGGGTTCGTCACCATTTGAGGGAGAGAGAGAGCAATTTCTTTTCCTTTGAGAGAGAGAGCCTCACCCTTGAGGGAGAGAGAGAGAGGGTTCGTCACCCTTTGAGGGAGAGAGAGAGCAATTTCTTCTTCCTTTGAGGGAGAGAGAGAGCAATTTCTTCTTCCTTTGAGGGAGAGAGAGAGCAATTTCTTCTTCCAAGAGAGAGAGAGAGCAATTTCTTCTTCCAAGAGAGAGAGAGAGGTTTCGTCACCCTTTGAGAGAGAGAGAGCGAGAGAGAGCGCGGGTGGGTTCGTCACCCTTTGAGAGAGAGAGAGAGCGCGGGTGGGTTCGTCACCCTTTGAGAGAGAGAGAGAGCGCGGGTGGGTTCGTCACCCTTTGAGAGAGAGAGAGAGCGCGGGTGGGTTCGTCACCCTTTGAGAGAGAGAGAGAGCGCGGGTGGGTTCGTCACCCTTTTAGAGAGAGAGAGAGCGCGGGTGGGTTCGTCACCCTTTTGAGAGAGAGAGAGAGAGCGCGGGTTCGTCACCCTTTAGAGAGAGAGAGAGCGCGGGTGGGTTCGTCACCCTTTAGAGAGAGAGAGCGCGGGTGGGTTCGTCACCCTTTGAGGGAGAGAGAGAGAGCGCGGGTTCGTCACCCTTTGAGGGAGAGAGAGAGAGCGCGGGTTCGTCACCCTTTGAGGGAGAGAGAGAGCAATTTCTTCTTCCTTTGAGAGAGAGCAATTTCTTCTTCCTTTGAGAGAGAGCGGTTTCGTCACCCTTTGAGAGAGAGAGAGCGCGCGGTTTCGTCACCCTTTGAGAGAGAGAGAGAGCGCGCGGTTTCGTCTCCCTTTGAGAGAGAGAGAGGGCAGTTTCGTCACCCTTTGAGAGAGAGAGGGGGAGGGCAGTTTCGTCACCCTTTGAGAGAGAGAGAGGGAGGGCGGTTTCGTCACCCTTTGAGTGAGAGATAGAGCAATTTCTTCTTCCTTTGAGAGAGAGAGCGAGCGGTTTCGTCTCCCTTTGAGAGAGAGAGAGCGGTTTCGTCTCCCTTTGAGAGAGAGAGAGAGAAGTTTCGTCTCCCTTTGAGAGAGAGAGAGTGCAGCTTCGTCTCCCTTTGAGAGAGAGTGCGGTTTTGTTTCCCTTTGAGAGAGAGAGAGGTTTTGTCTCCTTGAGAGGGAGAGAGAGAGAGTAGCTTTGTCCCGCTTTAAGAGAGAGAGTGCGGCTTCGTCACCGTTTGAGAGAGAGAGAGTGCGGCTTCGTTTCCCTTTGAAAGAGAGAGAGGTTTCGTCTCCCTTTGAGAGAGAGATAGCAGTTTCGTCTCCATTTGAGAGAGAGTAGTTTCATCTCTCTCTAAGAGAGAGCGGTTTCGTCTCCTTTTGAGCGAGCGAGAGAGAGAGAGCGGTTTCGTCTCCCTTTGAGAGAGAGAAAGAGCAGTTTTGTCTCCCTTTAAGAGAGAGAGAGCGGTTTCGTCTCGAGAGAGAGAGAGAGCGGTTTCGTCTCCCTTTGAGAGAGAGAAGAGCAGTTTCGTCTCCCTTTTGAGAGAGAGAGAGCGGTTTCGTCACTCTTTGAGAGAGAGATAGAGCAATTTCTTCTTCCTTTGAGAGAAAGAGTAGTTTCGTCCGGCTTTGAGAGAGAGAGAGAAAGTTCGGCTTCATCTCCGTTTGAGAGGGAGAGAGAGAGCGGTTTCGTCTCCCTTTGAGAGGGAGAGAGAAAGAGAGTAGTTTCGTCCCGCTTAGAGAGAGTGTGGCTTCGGCTCCCTTTGAAAGAGAGAGAGAGAGAGTGTAGTTTCGTTTTCCTTTGAGAGAGAGAGAGTGTAGTTTCGTTTCCCTTTGAGAGAGAGAGAGGTTTCGTCTCCTTGAGAGGGAGAGAGAGAGAGTAGTTTCATCCCGCTTTAAGAGAGAGTGCGTCTTCGTCTCCCTTTGAGAGAGAGAGAGAGTGCAGTTTCGTTTCCATTTGAAAGAGAGAGAGGTTTCGTCTCCTTGAGAGGGAGAGAGAGAGAGTAGTTTCGTCCCGCTTTAAGAGAGAGAGTGCGGCTTCGTCTCCCTTTGAGAGAGAGAGAGAAAGTGCGGCTTCGTTTCCCTTTGAAAGAGAGAGGTTTCGTCTCCCTTTGAGAGAGAGATAGCAGTTTCGTCTCCATTTGAGAGAGAGTGGTTTCATCTCTCTCTAAGAGAGAGCGGTTTCGTCTCATTTTGAGCGAGAGAGAGAGTAGTTTCGTCCCGCTTTAAGAGAGAGAGAGTGCGGCTTCGTCTCCCTTTGAGAGAGAGAGAGTGTGCAGTTTTGTTTCCCTTTGAAAGAGAGAGGTTTCGTCTCCCTTTGAGAGAGAGATAACAGTTTCATTTCTCTAAGAGAGAACGGTTTCGTCTCCTTTTGAGCGAGAGAGAGAGCGGTTTCGTCTCCCTTTTAGAGAGAGAAAGAGCGGTTTCGTCTCCCTTTGAGAGAGAGAGAGTAGTTTCGTCTCCCTTTGAGATAGAGAGAGAGCGTCGTCTCCCTCTGAGAGAGAGAGAGAGTGCGGTTTCGTTTCCCTTTGAAAGAGAGAGGTTTCGTCTCCTTGAGAGGGAGAGAGAGTAGTTTCGTCCCGCTTTAAGAGAGAGAGTGCGGCTTCGTCTCCCTTTGAGAGAGAGAGAGAAAGTGCGGCTTCGTTTCCCTTTGAAAGAGAGAGAGGTTTCGTCTCCCTTTAAGAGAGAGATAGCAGTTTCGTCTCCATTTGAGAGAGAGAGTGGTTTCATCTATCTCTAAGAGAGAGCGGTTTCGTCTCGTTTTGAGCGAGAGAGAGAGCAGTTTCGTCTCCCTTTAAGATAGAGAGACATCGATTTCGTCTCCCTCTGAGAGAGAGATAGAGAGAAGTTTCGTCTCTCTTTGAGAGAGAGAGAGAGCAATTTTGTCTCCCTTTGAGAGAGAGAGAAAGCGGTTTCTTCTTCTTTTGATCGAGAGCAGTTTCGTCTCCCTTTGAGATAGAGAGACAGCGATTTCGTCTCCCTCTAAGAGAGAGAGAGAGATATAGAGAAGTTTCGTCTCCCTTTGAGAAAGATAGAGAGAGAGAGCAATTTTGTCTCCCTTTGAGAGAGGGAGAGAAAACAGTTTCGTCTTCTTTTGATCGAGAGTTGTTCCGTCTCCCTTTGAGAGAGAGAGAGAGTATCTTCTCCCTTTGATCGAGAGCGGTTTTGTCTCCCTTTGTGAGATTGAGAGGTTTCGTCTCCCTTTGAGAGAGAGAGGTTTCGTCTCTGTTTGATAGAGAGAGAGAGCGGTTTCGTCTCCCTTTGAGAGCGAGAGATAAAGCGGTTTCATCTCCCTCTCTTAGAGAGGGAAAGAAAGAGAATATATTACTAACATATCATTCATAACTTCACATAACATAAACAGTCAACAGTCAACATAATTCATTACGTTTCATAGCATAAATAGTCACATAATTCTTACATCATATAGTCCTATCACATAATAAAACATGGTGCATGCAGGGGCCACAGGGCACGCACCATCATACAACACGTAGTAAACTAACTCCAATAATAAGGTCACTTACCTCGATGGCCTTGGCCGAAGTCACTCACAAGCTAATCTCAATGGTTAAATACGTCCTATAATAACCATATAAAACGTAGGAACCTTTCATAACATACCCTAGCTAAATTTTATGCCATTATCAAAATAAACTCCCGACCCAATCTGTCTTTACGGTTAGGAACCATGTTGACCTCAGATGATAAAATTAAGGGTAGAAACGGCTTTGAAAGGGCCAAAAACCTTGGAATCGATATATTATAGTGATACTGAGCCGATAAGTCAAGCTGCCGAGCCGACTAACTAAGCCGCCAAGCCGAGCTACGGAAATTGACGGAGCCGAACCGAGGGATTTGACGGAGCCAAGCCGCCGTACACATCAAGCCGAGCCAAGAGCACGCGTGCGGAGCCAAGACCAAGGCTGCAGCGTGCGTCCGTGTTGGGCCGAAACTCACAGGGCCTGCGTTCGTCCGTGGGCCGGTTTAGAGGCCGAAACCCGACCCGACTATGCGTCTTCTTCGCCTAAACCCTCACGAAAATCCTAATTTGATGTGCTGCCGTTGCCGATGACACAATCCCTTTCGTTTTCGAAGACGGTACGTGGTGTCCTCCTCCTTCACTCCCGACGGTTTGCCTTCTTCAACGCAGCGATTCCGACGTCGACACTAACTTTCACTCTACTATTCCTCCAAAACTGCAACACAATCGATTTCGAGAACTCGTCGAACAAGAAAACTACCCAGTGAACCAACCCACACGTTTTTCCGGCTAACACTCTCGATTTTTCCGTACACTTAGACACCCTCGAAAACACAAACAAGTTTGGAGAGCAAAAGTTGTTTTCAAGGAAGGAGAAGAGTTGAATATAGGAATATAAAAGGTTTCATAACTTTTCCATTAAGGTAGTAACTTCCTTGTCAGAAATTGTACACCTTTTCGAGCGAGAATAAATGCATAGCATACTATCTTTTCATTTTTTGCAGCAAAAATAAAATCTCAACATAAAATCTAAAAGAAATAAAAATTCGAATCCTTACACTTTGAGAGAGCGGTTTCGTCTCCCTTTGAGAGAGAGGTAGAGCGCTTTCGTCTCCCTTTGAGAGGGAGAACAATTTCATCTCCCTTTGAGAGAGATAGAGAGAGCGCGGTTTCGTCTCCTTTTGAGAATGAGAGATAGAGAGCGATTTCGTCTCCCTTTGAGAGAGAAAGAGAGAGAGCGGTTTCGACTCCGTTGAGAGAGTGAGAGAGTGGTTTCGTCTCCCATTGAGAGAGAGAGAGAGAGAGCGTTTTTGTCTCCCTTTCAGAGTGAGAGAGAGAGAGAGCAGTTTCGTCTTCCTTTAAGAGAGATAGAGAGAGAGAGAGAGCGGTTTCGTCTCCTTTTGAGAGTGAGAGATAGAGAGCGGTTTCGTCTCCGTTGAGAGAGTGAGAGAGGTTTTGTTTCTGTTTGAGAGAGAGTGAGAGACAACAGTTTCATCTCCCTTTGAAGAGAGAGAGAGAGAGAGACAGCGGTTTCTCTCAAGGTTTTGTCTTCATTTGAGAAAGACAGAGAGCTGTTTTGTCTCCGTTTGAGAGAGAGAGGTTTTGTCTCCCTTTGAGAAAAGAGAGAGAGTTATTTCGTCTCCCTTTGAGAGAGAGTTGTTTCGTCCTCCTTTGAGAGAGAGAGAGAGAGAGGGAGAGCGATTTCGTCTCCCGTTGATCGATGGCGGTTTTGTCTCCCTTTGAGAGAGAGGTTTCGTCTTCCTTTGAGGGAGAGAGAGAGAGAGCGGTTTCGTCAATCCTTAAGAGAGTGAGATGTTTCGTCTCCCTTTGAGAGCGAGAGTGGTTTCGTCTCCTTTTGAGAGAGAGAGAGGTTTCGTCTCCCTTTGAGAGAGAGATAAAGCGATTTCGTCTCCGTTGAGAGAGTGAGAGAGAACAGTTTCGTCTCTCCTTAAGAGAGAGAGAGAGAGAGAGAGAGAGAGAGAGAGAGAGAGAGAGAGAGAGAGAGAGAGCGGTTTCGTCTCCCTTTGAGAGAGAGAGATCAGTTTCGTCTCCCTTTGAGAGAGAGAGATCAGTTTCGTCTCCATTGAGAGAGGGAGAGAGAGAGAGAGAGAGAGCGGCTTCGTATCCTTTTGAGGGAGAGAGAGGTTTCGTCTCCCTTTGAGAGAGAGAGAGCGGTTTCGTCTCCCTTTAAGAGAAAGACAGAGACGGTTTCGTCCTCCTTTGAGAGAGAGAGCGGTTTCTTCTCCCTTTGAGAAAGAGAGGTTTCGTCTCCCTTTGAGAGAGAGAGCGGTTTCGTCTCCCTCTAAGGGGGGAGAGAGAAAAAAAGGTTTCGTCCCCATATTTTAATATATGTGAACGGTATCCTAGTCATACCGTTGCAAGAACGTATCCTAACCATATTCTTCTTTCTTCTATCGATTTATCATAATCATATCATTTTCTATACATAACCGAACCATATTGTTATATCAATCATATCTTAGTCATATAATTACATTACGTTTATCACATTATTCTCGTATCTTATCTTACACATATCATTGAACACATCATAACATAAGAGTTATCATATCGTTCATATATCATAATACATACCTAACATATCATAGTCATATCGATTCAGAACCACATAGCACGTGTCAGAATCAAATATAATTATGCCGATGGTAAAGTCACTTACTTAGTTAACTTAAGTTGTTGTCACTTGTTTATCCTTCATGAAAGTTCGATTTTGTCCTTTGAAATTTCAGGTTGGGTTGATGACTTGAGCAACCCTAATAGAGTTCACAACCTAAACCTTTATTTTTGGGTTGGGTTTTCGGTTACTTTTCTTTAAAATTATTTTTTTTAAAAAAACTTTACCTATCTACCTTATATGTTACCTGGTAAAATTTAAATATCAAACATTCAGTCACAATATATCATTAATATCTTACAAAATTCTAATATTTTTAAACTTGGTAATAATCTTAAAAGTAAGATATGGTTGAGCTATAACCCAATTTTTTGGGTTGATTCGGTTGACCCGACAAAAAATGTCAACCTGTAGACCGACCTCAATTTTCGAATTTCAAAAAATTCAACCGAACCCAACCCAATCTAAAGAAACTTCAATTGGTACATGCAAGAAATAGGCCAATTCGACTTCAGGTACAGGTACCCTTTTGTTGAAGTCGTTCAAGGTTGTTCCTCCATGTCCTACTAATTGCATATGCCATAGAGTATCTCTTTCCTTCTTTTCGTATGCTCATATAGGTGACGTTATTGTTACTTTAATCAAGAAAGTCGTAGAATTACCATTGCTTAGCTTTCAATTTGCCTCTGACCATTAAATGAAATGTGAATAACCCGTCCTTCAAATGCAAAGGCAGAAGGGAGCTTGATTAAGTAGTCTGAGGCTGTCGGGTTCTCGGGTCATATAAACCCCTAATCCTATTTTCTTTTCTTTTTTTTTAAAATTAAAAGTTTTAATATCCATTGAGTTATACATTATGCATTAGTCATTAATTTTGCTTCTCACCTTTATTTGTAATAAATAATATTAATAATTCACAAAAACAAAAACAAAATTCGTTGAATTTATCCATTTTTAGATCTCCAAATTTAACTATTTACTAAATTTATGAATTTTCTGTTAAATTTATCATTTTAAAAAACATATAAATAGGGAAAGAAATGGAAAAAAAAAAATACAAATCATCCACAGCTCATCAAAAATAAATAAATAAAATAAAATTTCTTTTCAGAAATTTCGATGAAGTTGTGGATGATATGCTTAGTTTTGATTAGCATGGTGGTGATGGCCCGAGCAGATGAAGAGGAGAGTAAACCCATTGAGTTTTTGAATTGCAATCAACCAAAGCCTCCTCCGGCTTGCCTTGAAATAATACATAGGAGATTTCCCCGCCCTCCCTTACATGATGACCGTGGTTGCAACGCAATTACCCGTTGTCGTGGAGGAATTGGATCAGGTAGACCACCACCGCACATTTGATTACCTTTTTGCCGATCTTGTAAGGGCAAAGTTAATGGTAATTGTATTTATGTATTTGCTCGATCCTATTATTTAATAATAATATACCTCATTATCACCAGTTTCACCTCTTTATTTCACCTATTTATTTGGTATTTTTTAGTTTTTTCATTTTACATTTAAAAATATGAATAAATTAATAGAAATATCTAATTTTTTTAAAAATAATCTAAAAAGAAAATATTAAATATTTCAAATATATATATTTTTAAAATAGTTATAAATTTTAACGGTCATTTCTTTTCCCTACTAATAAAATGGAATTTTTAAAAATTAAAAAAGAAAAAAAGAATGTTTGAACAAATTTCAAATATTGAACTAAAAAAATGTTTGATATGACAAAAGTGTTTGTTCATACTTGTTTGACCGTTTTATGCAAGTGAAAACCATTAAGACATGTTTAAGCTCTTAAACAGATCTAGCTCTTAACCAGATCTAAATTAACTACGATATCGCTCGTTCTATTATAACATATAACATCACATAACATAATGACACATGTTATGAACTTATCATACCCTAACATGTAGGGCATAACATATCTCAACACGACATAGCATAGCAATACACAAGACAATTTCTCCAACAAAACTGATATTAGAACCATTTACTCGGTTTGCCTGGTCGAAATTATTGATTATTCCTTGTATCGGCTTGAATTTAGAATTTATTCTTGGTCAAATTTAACCTCACAACCATTTTTTTTTTTCATAATTTCAACATCAGTCGGTTCGGACCTCCACGGGTTCGGATCTCCACTTAGTTTTACCCAAACTTCATCCTGGTCTAGGTTCGAACCTCCACTTAGTTTTACCCAAACTTCATCTTGGTCATGGATAGATCATCCAGGTTTGGGTCCATAAGTAGTGACAATTGCCCCATGAAGACACTCGCTTTTGTTGTGGCTTCAGTGGGTTCCGATTCATTCTTCAATAAGCACGCAGTCCTGGCTCCTCCCACTACTTGGAAGCTTACGGTTTCATGTTCTATTTCACTCCCTGATGGGAGTTCTACTTCACTATCGGCCACTCAAGAGTATCACTATCGGCCACCCAAGAGTATCACTATCGGCCACCCAAGAATATTTAGCCTTGCCAGGCTTGAGAAGGATTGAGGACTGGGTTCAGCCTTGCCAGGCTTGAGAAGGATTGAGGACTGGGTTCAGAGGACTGGGTTCATGGTTGAATCAATTGTTCATTGCAGAGTCTAAAGGTATAAGATGTAGTTAAAAGGGTAAATAAAAGGGTAAAACAGACTTTTTTTTTCTTCGACTTTTCACCCAAATGAAATTACAAATTGAATGACTTGTAATAGTTATATCTTTTCAGATTTGACCCAATTGTAATTATAAATTACTCACTTNAGGTATAAGATGTAGTTAAAAGGGTAAATAAAAGGGTAAAACAGACTTTTTTTTTCTTCGACTTTTCACCCAAATGAAATTACAAATTGAATGACTTGTAATAGTTATATCTTTTCAGATTTGACCCAATTGTAATTATAAATTACTCACTTATAATGATTATATCTATGTACACACCGTATATAAGTACAATTTTAGATACACAACTGTTCATAAAAAGTACAGTTTTAGGTTGAGAACAATTTTAGATACACAACTTGTTCATAAAAAGTACAGTTTTANGTAATGATTATATCTATGTACGTACAATTTTAGATACACAACTTGTTCATAAAAAGTACAGTTTTAGGTTGAGAACAGAGTGACCTATNTACAATTTTAGATACACAAGGTTGAGAACAGAGTGACCTATAGTTAATATTTGAAAATTGATAATTAAAAAGTTTAATTAATTAATTTTAATATATTAGATTGAAAATTGATAATTAAAAAGTTTAATTAATTAATTTTAATATATTAGATATACAAATATAGAAGAAAGATAGAGAATGGAGATTAGGAACAAGAGTAAAAGAAAAAAAGGAACACCAGAAAAGCCAAGATTTGGAAAGTGTTAAACAATTATAAACGATTTTATAAAAATAATATTATAACAAATATATATAATTCGCATGAAATCTAACACATGGACTATTGTAAATTAAAGAAATAATTTTGCAGAAGTTCGAATTTAAAACTGATGTCCTAGTTTCACATAGGTTAACTTGGATTTCAAAGGACAACTGATGTCATGAGTTCACTGACTTGAATTTTGAAAGACAGAATCGAACTTTCAAACGAATGTCATGGTTTCACATAGGTTGACTCGGATTTCAAAAGACAACTGATGTCACTAGTTCACTGACTTGGATTTCGAAAGACAAAATCGAACTTTCATGAAAGATAAATCAGTGACAACAACTTAAGCTAATCAAGTAAGTGACTACCATCGGCATAATTATATTTGATGCAAACACGTGCTCTGTGGTTCTGAATAATATGACTATGATATGTTAGGTATGTATTATGATATGTGAACGATATGATAACTCTTACGTTATGATGTGTTCAATGATATGTGTAAGATAAGATACGAGAATAATGTGATAAACGTAATGTAATTATATGACTAAGATATGATTGATATAACGATATGGTTCGGTTATGTATAGAAAATGATATGATTATGATAAATTGATAGAAGAATATGGTTAGGATACGTTCTTGCAAGGGTATGACTAGGATACTGTTCACATATATTAAAATATGGAGACGAAACCTTTTTCTCTCTCTCTCGAGGGAGAGAGAGACGAAACCACTCTCTCTCTCACAGGGAGAAAAACTGCTCTCTCTCTCTCTTAGAGAGAGACAAACCTCTCTTTCTAAAAGGGAGAAGAAACCGCTCTCTTTCTCAAAGGGATAAGAAACCACTCTCTCTCTCAAAGGAGGACGAAACCGTTCTCTCTCTTTCAAGGGGAGACAAAACCTCTCTCTCCCTCAAAAAGAGACTAAACCGCTCCCTCTCTCTCTCCCTCTCCCTCTCCCAAAGGAGGACGAAACTGATTTTTCTCTCTCAAATGGAGACGAAATCGATCTCTCTCTCCTCAAAGGGTGACGAAACTGTTCTCTCTCTCAAAAGATGACGAAACCGCTCTCTCTCTCGAAGGGAGACAAAACTGCTCTCTCTCACTCTCTCAACGGAGATGAAATCGCTCTCTCTCTCTCAAAGGGAGACGAGACCGGTCTCTCTCTCTTTCTCTCTCTCAAGGGAAGACGAAACCGCTCTATCTCTCTCAAAAGGAGACGACAGCGCTCTCTCTAGGAGACGAAACTGCTCTCTCTCTCTTAAAGGGAGACAAAACCGCTCTCTCTCTCTATCTCTCAAAGTAGACGAAACCGCTCTCTCTCTCAAAGTGAGACGAAACCTCTCTCTCTCTCTCTCGAAGGGATTTGAAACCACACTCTCTCTCCCTCTGAGAGGGAGACGAAACCGCACTCCCTCTCTCTCTCAAAGCAGGACGAAACTACTCTCTCTCTCTCCCTCTGGAAGAGAGACAAAACCACTCTCCCTCTCTCTCACACAAAGGGAGACAAAACTGCTCTCTCTCTCTCTCAAAGTGAGACGAAACCTCTCTCTTAAAGGGAGATGGAACCTCTTTCTCTCGAAGGGAGATGAAACCGCTCTCTCTCTCTCAAAAGGAGACGAAACCTCTCTGTCTCAAAGGGAGATGAAACTGCTCCATCTCTCTCTCAAAGGGAGACAAAAGCGCGTTCTCTCACTCTCAAAGGGAGACAAAATAGCTCTCTCTCACGAAGAGTGACGAAACCGCCCTCCCTCTCTCTCTGAAAGGGAGACGAAACCGCTCTCTCTCTCTCTCAAACGGATTCGAAATCGCTCCCTCTCACTCTTTCAACAAAGACGAAACCGCTCTCTCTCTCTCTCTCTCTCAAAGTAAGATGAATCCTCTCTATCTCTCTCTCAAAAGGAGACAAAATCGCTCTCTCTCTCTCTCTCTCTCAAAGGGAGACGAAATTGCTCTCTCTCTCAGAGGGAGACGAAAAAGCTCTCTCTCTCTCTTTCTCAAATGGAGACGAAATAGCTCTCTCTCTCTCAGAAGGAGACGAAACCGCTCTTATATGTTACATTAGTAACTAAAATCTAGTAAAATTTAAATATCAAACATTCACATGTCACAATATATCACTGATATCCGTTACAAAATTCAAATATTTTTAAACTTTGTAATAATCTTAAAAGTAAGATAGGGTTGAGCTATAACTCAATTTTTTTGGTTGATTCGGTTAACCCAACAAAAAATGTCAACCTGTAGACCGACCTCAATTTTTGAATTTCAAAAAATTCAACCGAACCCAACCCAATCCAAAAAACTTCAATTGGTACAAGCAAGAAAAAGGCCAATTCGACTTCAGGTACAGGTACCCATTTGTTGAAGGTCGTTCGAGGTTGTTCCTCCGTGTCCTACTAATTGCGTAAGCCATAGAGTATCTTTTTCCTTCTTTTCGTATGCTCATATTGGTGACGTTATTGTTACTTAATCAAAAAAGTCGTAGAATTACCACTGCTTAGCTTTCAATTTGCCTCTGACCATCAAATGAAATGTGAATAACCCGTCCTTAAAATGCAAAGGCGGAAGGGAGCTTGATTAAGTAGTTTGAGGTTGTCGGGTTATCCGGTCATATAAACACCAATAATCTTTTTTTAAAAAAATTAAATAGTTTTAATATCCATTGAGTTATGCATTAGTCATTAATTTTGCTTCTCACCTTTATTTGTAATAAATAATATTAATAATTCACAAAAACAAAAACAAAATTCGTTGAATTTATCCATTTTTAGATCTCCAAATTTAACTATTTACTAAATTTATGAATTTTCTGTTAAATTTATCATTTTAAAAAACATATAAATAGGGAAAGAAATGGAAAAAAAAAATAGAAATCATCCACAGCTCATCAAAAATAAATAAATAAAATAAAATTTCTTTTTAGAAATTTCGATGAAGTTGTGGATGATATGCTTAGTTTTGATTAGCATGGTGGTGATGGCCCGAGCAGATGAAGAGGAGAGTAAACCCATTGAGTTTTTGAATTGCAATCAACCAAAGCCTCCTCCGGCTTGCCTTCAAATAATACATAGGAGATTTCCCCGCCCTCCCTTACAGGGTGACCGTGGTTGCAACGCAATTACCCGTTGTCGTGGAGGAATTGGATCAGGTAGACCACCACCGCACATTTGATTACCTTTTTGCCGATCTTGTAAAGGCAAAGTTAATGGTAATTGTATTTATGTATCTGCTCGATCCTATTATTTAATAATAATATACCTTATTATCACTCGGTTCACCTATTTATTTGATATTTTTTAGTTTTTTTATTTTACATTTAAAAATATGTCTAAATTAATAAAAATATCTAATTTTTTAAAAAAAATCTAAAAAGAAAATATTAATATTTCAAATATATATATATATTTAAAATAGTTATAAATTTTAATGGTCTCTTTTCCCTACTAATAAAATGGAATTTTTAAAAATTAAAAAAGAAAAAAGAATGTTGAACAAATTTCAAATATTGAACTAAAAAAATATTTGGATTCATTGATATGACAAAAGCGTTCGTTCATACATGGCATGGTCATATCATAATGTGTATTAGCTTATCGTAGCCTATCATCATACAACATAGCATGAACTTATCATATCATCATGTACTATAATATATAACATCACATAACATAATGACACATGTCATCAACTTATCATATCGAAACATGTAGCGCATAACATATCTCAGCACCGCATAGCATAGCAATACACGACAATTCCTCCAACCAAACTGATATTAGAACCACTTACTTGGTTTGCCTAGGTCGAAATTAATTTCAATTAAAATAAAATGATGGTTGAAAACGATTTTTGTAGATATGTCTATCAGAAATTAATTTCAATTAAAATAAAATGATGGTTGAAAACGATTTTTGTAGATATGTCTATCATTTAGTGTAACGACCAGAAATTTTCTACTTAATTTAAGGTCGCTACTGTATACATACCATAAGTATTGAATGCGGAAGACTTCATTTAAATTCCATAAAAAACACAGGCATGGACTTACGTGTTTCGAAAACATCTTTAAAACGACAACAAAAGACTGGAAGAAAACATCTTTAAAACGACACAACAAAAGACTGGAAATAAAATAAATAAGCATTTAAGTTTAAAAGTCTAAGAAAATGAATACCACTATCCTATGCATGTGCCATGATCTCGAGTTGCGATGTCGTCGTCAGCCGTATAGGAATGCCTTGCCTTAACCTGAAAAATGTGGCTTGAGTATTTAAAGAAATAATCGACCCCACTATGGGGTTAAATGCAACAATCACATGCAATAAAATGATGGGACCTAGTTTCTTTTTCGTTTCATTTCATTTTCCCTACGGTGTAATCCTAACAGGTAATCGTGGACGCGTACCATATACTCTACACGCAGCCCATACGTGCGAGTATGGGCTCACCAGCTAGTTCGCACACCGCTGGGCCACTGTCCCTAGCCGGTGGGCATGCTCTGGGGGCCCACCGGGACCCGTTAAAACTAGAACCGTCACGGCAGCGCTATGCAAAGCATAACGATCGTTGTCCTGCAATTGGATGTACGCGTCCGTACCCTCGTGATGGGATAGGGGTATCCCCCCAAATGCATGAGCACACAATATGCATGAGGTCCCACTAGTCCTACAGTTATCATTAATGAACATAACCCCCTGTCACGTTTTCATGCTTACATGTCATTCTCATTCTCATTTCTTTACATATCATACATATTCCTAACGGGGTTATGTTTCATGCAATTTACCGTATTTCATGTCATACAATTCATGCAGTTACATTCAAATATTCATACAAACAAGCCATAATCGTTCAAGGACCACACATCGTTACATGCATTACACATCACATCAGACTAAAAGCATACATTCACGTTCACATAACTACGTACTTAAGCACAATAATCTAGCATACAATGTATCATATCATAAACAAGTCATAACGTAAACACTTCATAGTCATATCGTTCTCTAACTTACCATAGCCTTAACGTTCTTATACCTATCACAGACATATCATTACGTAACGTACCTTAGTCATATCGTCACAAGAACGTATCCTAACGCTATCGTTCTATCAATCTATCACAAACCTATCCCTTTCTACCCATAACCTAACCGTATTCTTTCATCAATCTCTCCTATCCATAGCACTCCGGTATGTAACCTAACCTTAACGTTTCATGAACGTATCTTACTCCTATCGTTACATTTTGTTTTGTGCATCCTTCTCGTATCCTATCTCAAACATCTCCTAGAGCACATCGTACCATAATTATTATCATACAATCCACATATTATAACATAACATAACATATAGGAAGCATATCGATCCACAGACAATTCACACATATCAATATATATGACACGTACAGAACCACAGGGCACGTGTCAACATCAAATATAACCATGCCGATAGTAAGGTCACTTACTTGGCTAGCTTAAGTCGTTGTCACGTATATATCCTTACTGAAAGTTCGATTCCGTCCTTTGAAATCCAAGCCAACCTATGTGAGCCCATAACATCAGTTTCAAGTTTGAACTCTATACAATTATTTCTCTAATTTACCTTGTTAAAATTCTGATATTTACTGTTAGACAGAATTTAATGGAGTTTCATGCCCTCTCATATCTCCTGTTATAGTTTTAAATTCTGTTTAACAAATCTTCCCTCAATCTTCCCTCCTGCTCATGGTAATTATTTTTATTCCCATTCTGTAAATAGATTCTCAGTTTTGTAAACATCTGTAAATAAGATATTACTCTAATTCTATATTTATTTTCATTCTATAAACCGATATTATTGGCCAATTTTAATTTGGCTACTATCTTACACATTTATGGATCTCCCAGCTAAAATTATATTGATTCTAACCTTATTTCCTATAACTTCCGATGCTAAAAAAAAATCTAATTAATTGAATATGGGATCTGATTATTACATACGGTAAGATAGTAAATTAATTTCTTATAAGCATAACTATAAAGGAAAAGGAGTTCTGATATAGAATTTTACCGTAATAACTGACAAAAAAATCTCTAAATCTGGAATCTCTTCAAATACTTATTCTCAAATCTGACGATGGTTGTTTTCTGTTTCTTTCTTTTTTTTTTGTCAGGTTTTCTGTTTCTTTTTTCGTAGATGGGCAGAGGAGAGATAATTGTGGGAAAGAGGTTAGTGGAGAGAGATGAGGAAAATGTTTATTTTTTTTATTTTTTTTAATTAATTAATTAATTAAAATTATTTTTTTATTATTATAATTTTAACTATTTTTATAATTATTTTTATTCTTTATTTCTTTATTTATTTTTTAGCTATTACATTTTGGGAGTTGGATAAACCTATCACGCAGGGAGTTGGATAAACGAGCCACACCCTCTCACTGATTTTTTAACATGAATCGATTCAGACCTCCACTCAGTTTTACCCAAACTTCATCCTGGTCATGGATAGATCATCCAGGTTCAGGTCCATAAGTAGTGACAATTGCTCCATGAAGACTCACTTTCATTGTGGCTTCAGTGGGTTCCCTTAACCAAGCCACTGCCTATGAGTCGTCGATTCATTACTAGGATACCGTTCACATATATTAAAATATGGAGACGACACGTTTTCTCTCTCTCCCTCTTAGAGGGAGACGAAACCGCGCTCTCTCTCTCTCTCCCTCTTAGAGACCGACGAAACCACTCTCTCTCTCAAAGGAACCTTTTTCTCTCTCTCCCTCTTAGAGGGAGACGAAACCGCTCTCTCTCTCCCTCTTGGAGAGACGAAACCACTCTCTCTCAAAGGTAGAAAAACCGTTCTCTCTCTCAAAGGGAGACAAAACCTCTCTTTCTCCAAGGGAGAAAAATTGCTCTCTCTCTCAAAGGAGGAAGAGACTTCTCTCCCTCAAAAGGAGACGAAACCGCTCTCTCTCTCCCTCTCCCAAAGGAGGACGAAACCAATTTCTCTCTCTATCTCAGAGGGAGACGAAACCGATCTCTCTCTCAAAGGGAGACGAAACTGCTCTCTTTCTCAAAAGATGACCAAACCGCTCTCTCTCAAAGGGAAACAAAATCGCTCTCTCTCACTCTCTCAACGGAAACGAAACCGCTTTATCTCTCTCTCAAAGGGAGACGAAACCGATCTCTCTCTCTTTCTCTCTCTCAAGGGAGACAAAACCGCTCTATCTCTCTCTCTCAAAAGGAGACGAAAGCTCTCTCTCTCTCAAAGGGAGACACAATCGCTCTCTCTCTCTCTATCTCTCAAAGTAGATGAAATCGTTCTCTCTATCTCTCAACGGGAGACGTAACCTCTCTCTCTCTTTCGAAGGGATTCAAAACCGTACTCTCTCTCTCTCTCTCTTAAGGGGAGACGAAACCGCACTCTCTCTCCCTCTCTCAAAGCAGGACGAAACCACTCTCTCTCTCCCTCTCAAACAGAGACAAAACCGCTCTCCCTCTCTCAAAGTAGATGAAACCGCTCTCTCTCTCTCTCTCCATCTTAAAGGGAGACGAAACTCTCTCTCTCAAAGTGAGACGGAACCTCTCTCTCAAAGTGAGATGAAACCTCTCTCTCTCTCAGAGGGAGACAAAACTGTTCTCTCTCTCAAAGTGAGACGGAACCTCTCTCTCAAAGGGAGATGGAACCTCTCTCTCCGGAAGGGAGATGGAACCTCTCTCTCCGGAAGGGAGATGAAACCGCTCTCTCTCTCTAAAGGAGACGAAACCTCTCTGTCTCAAAGGGAGATAAACTTCTCCATCTCTTTCTCAAAGGGAGACGAAAGCGCTCTCTCTCACTCTCAAAGGGAGACAAAATAGCTCTCTCTCTTGAAGGGTGACGAAACCGCCCTCCCTCTCTCTCTCAAAGCAAGACGAAACTGCTCTCTCTCTCTCTCTCTTTCAAACGGATTCGAAACCGCTCCCTCTCACTCTTTCAACGGAGACGAAACTGCTCTCTCTCTCTCAAAGTAAGATGAAACCGCTCTCTCTCTCAAAAGGAGACAAAACCGCTCTCGCTCTCTCTCAAAGGGAGACGAAACTGCTCTCTCTCTCTCTTTCTCAAATGGGGACGAAACTAGAACCCATCGGTATAATTATATTTGATGCTGACACGTGCTCTGTGGTTCTGAACCAATATGACTGATATGTTAGGTATGTATTATGATATGTGAACGATATGATAACTCTTACGTTATGATGTGTTTAATGATATGTGTAAGATAAGATATGAGAATAATGTGATAAACATAATGTAATTATATGACTAAGATATGATTGATATAACGATATGGTTCGATTATGTATAGAAAATGATATGATTATGATAAATTGATAAAAGAATATGGTTAGGATACGTTCTTGTAAGGGTATGACTAGGATACTGTTTACATATATTAAAATATGGAGACGAAACCGCTTTATCTCTCTCCCTCCTAGAGAGAGACGAAACCTCTCTCTCTCAAAGGGAGAAAAACAGCTCTGTCTCAGAGGGAGACAAACCTCTCTTTCTCAAAGTGAGAAGAAACCGCTCTCTCTCTCAAAGGAGGACGAAACCGTTATCTCTCTTTCAAAGGGAGACGAAACCTCTTTCTCCCTCAAAAAGAGACTAAACCGCTCCCTCTCTCTCCCTCTCCCAAAGGAGGACGAAACTGATTTCTCTCTCTCTCAAAGGGAGACGAAATCGATCTCTCTCTCAAAGGGAGACAAAACTGCTCTCCCTCTCTCAAAAGATGATGAAACCGCTCTCTTTCACTCTCTCAACGGAGACGAAATCGCTTTATCTCTCTCTCTCTGAAAGGGAGACGAAATCGGTCTCTCTCTCTTTCTCTCTCTCAAGGGGAGATGAAACTGCTCTATCTCTCTCAAAAGGAGACGAAAGCGCTCTCTCTCTCCAAGGGAGACGAAACTGCTCTCTCTCTTAAAGGGAGACAAAACCGCTCTCTCTCTATCTCTCAAAATAGATGAAACCGCTCTCTCAATCTCTCAAAGTAGACGAAAGTGCTCTCTCTCTCAAAGTGAGACGAAACCTCTCTCTCTCTCGAAGGGATTCGAAACCGCACTCTCTCTCTTTTTCTGAAAGCACGACGAAACCACTCTCTCTCTCCCTCTTAAAGAGAGACAAAACCGCTCTCCCTCTCTCTCTCACACAAAGGGAGACAAAACCGCTCTCTCTCTCTCTCCATCTTAAAGGGAGACGAAACCGCTCTCTCTCCCAAAATGAGACGAAACCTCTTCCTCAAAGGGAGATGGAACCTCTCTCTCTCTCGAAGGGAGATGAAACCGTTCTCTCTCTCAAAAGGAGACGAAACCTCTCTGTCTCAAAAGGAGACGAAACCACTCTCTCAAAAGGAGATGAAACTGCTCCATCTCTCTCTCAAAGGGAGACGAAAGCACGCTCTCTCTCACTCTCAAAGGGAGACAAAATAACTCTCTCTCTCGAAGGGTGACGAAACCGCCCTCCCTCTTTCTCTCAAAGGGAGACAAAACCACTCTCTCTCTCTCAAACGGATTCGAAATCGCTCCCTCTCACTCTTTCAACAGAGACGAAACCGCTCTATCTCTCTCTCCAAAGGAGACAAAATCCTTCTCTCTCTCTCAAAGGGAGACGAAATTGCTCTCTCTCTCAAAGGGAGACGAAACCGCTCTCTCTCTCTCTTTCTCAAATGGAGACGAAATAGCTCTCTCTCTCTCAGAAGGAGACGAAACCGCTCTTATATGTTACATTAGTAACTAAAATCTAGTAAAATTTAAATATCAAACATTCACATGTCACAATATATCACTGATATCCGTTACAAAATTCAAATATTTTTAAACTTTGTAATAATCTTAAAAGTAAGATAGGGTTGAGCTATAACTCAATTTTTTTGGTTGATTCGGTTAACCCAACAAAAAATGTCAACCTGTAGACCGACCTCAATTTTTGAATTTCAAAAAATTCAACCGAACCCAACCCAATCCAAAAAACTTCAATTGGTACAAGCAAGAAAAAGGCCAATTCGACTTCAGGTACAGGTACCCATTTGTTGAAGGTCGTTCGAGGTTGTTCCTCCGTGTCCTACTAATTGCGTAAGCCATAGAGTATCTTTTTCCTTCTTTTCGTATGCTCATATTGGTGACGTTATTGTTACTTAATCAAAAAAGTCGTAGAATTACCACTGCTTAGCTTTCAATTTGCCTCTGACCATCAAATGAAATGTGAATAACCCGTCCTTAAAATGCAAAGGCGGAAGGGAGCTTGATTAAGTAGTTTGAGGTTGTCAATATCCATTGAGTTATGCATTAGTCATTAATTTTGCTTCTCACCTTTATTTGTAATAAATAATATTAATAATTCACAAAAAAACAAAAACAAAATTCGTTGAATTTATCCATTTTTAGATCTCCAAATTTAACTATTTACTAAATTTATGAATTTTCTGTTAAATTTATCATTTTAAAAAACATATAAATAGGGAAAGAAATGGAAAAAAAAAAATACAAATCATCCACAGCTCATCAAAAATAAATAAATAAAATAAAATTTCTTTTTAGAAATTTCGATGAAGTTGTGGATGATATGCTTAGTTTTGATTAGCATGGTGGTGATGGCCCGAGCAGATGAAGAGGAGAGTAAACCCATTGAGTTTTTGAATTGCAATCAACCAAAGCCTCCTCCGGCTTGCCTTGAAATAACACATAGGAGATTTCCCCGCCCTCCCCTAAATGATGATCGTGGTTGCAACGCAATTACCCGTTGTCGTGGAGGAATTGGATCAGGTAGACCACCACCACACATTTGATTACCTTTTTGCCGATCTTGTAAAGGCAAAGTTATATACATAATTATATTTATGTATCTGCTCGATCCTATTACTTAATAATAATATACCTCATTATCACCAGTTTCACCTCTTTATTCGGTATTTTTTAGTTTTTTCATTTTACATTTAAAAATATGACTAAATTAATAAAAATATATAATAAAATATATATATATATATATATATCAAAAATTTTAAAAAAATATTAAATTTTTAAAAAATTTATGAATAATACCGTTTATTTATCTAATTTTAGTAAAATAGTAAAGGAAAATTTTTATCAAAAAAATTATTGGAAATAAAATATACCAAGAAAATGAAATTTTCAAAAATTAAAAAAAAGGAAAAAAATTGTATTTAAAAAAAAATCTGGAGAGAGAAAAAAATGATAATTTACTTTAATTTTTTTCTTATTAGAAAATTTTGATTTGGATTAAAAAGAGAAAAAAATACTAAAAATAAATAACATTTAAGTTAACTCTATAATCTACGGCCCTCTTTGCAATTATCTGCTTTTATCCTCACGGTCCCTCACGGTCAAAGTCACTATCTTTATCCTCACATTATTTAACAAACCTAAGCAAACAATAGTAGCGAGATTCAAAAAACGAAAAGGAGGCAGTAAGGAAAAGGAGGCAGCGAGATTCAAAAAAAGGAGATTGGTTCCCGAGATTCAAAAAAAGGAGGTTGGTTCCCGAGATTCAAGAAAAGGATGTTCGAACTACACTCCCTCCCTCTTTCCTTGAATTAATAGCTGAAGAATGAGTCCTAATAACTGGGGTATGTTATTGACAGCATCCAAATTTCATCACTTTCATACATTGACATGACATAACATAAAATCATATATCATAATATAATATTCAAGCATATGACACATGTAGGGGCCACCATACCATAACATAACATTGTTATCGGTATGGCAACCCTAGAGGGGTGAATGGAGTTTTAATGATAAAAGTGTTTAAAGGTGATTAATTTTTCGAAACTTTTTACGAAGTAAAAAACGATAATTAGTAGAACAAAATAAAGTCAAAACAATAATCAGGTAGAAAAAATCACAATAATAATTTTGAAATTAAATAGGAAAGAGTTAGAAAAGACAGTTTATAGTGGTTTGGTCAAACTCGACCTACTCCACTCCCTAAACACCTCTTGGGAAATTGAATAAACAATTTTCTCGACTCTTTCCACGAATCAGAGTCAAACCGCTACACCGCTCTTTTTACGAATAGTGGTTCGGTCAAACTCGACCTACTCCACTCCCCAAGCACCTCTTGGGAATTTGAATAAACAATTTTCTCGACTCTTTCCACGAATCAGAGCCAAACCGCCACACCGCTCTTTTTACGAATGGTGGTTCGGTCAAACTCGACCTACTTCACTCCCCAAGCACCTCTTGGGAATTTGAATAAACAATTTTCTCGACTCTTTCCACGAATCAGAGCCAAACCGCCACACCGCTCTTTTTACGAATGGTGGTTCGGTCAAACTCGACCTACTTCACTCCCCAAGCACCTCTTGGGAATTTGAATAAACAATTTTCTCGACTCTTTCCACGAATCAGAGCCAAACCGCCACACCGCTCTTTTTACGAATGGTGGTTCGGTCAAACTCGACCTACTTCACTCCCCAAGCACCTCTTGGGAATTTGAATAAACAATTTTCTCGACTCTTTCCACGAATCAGAGCCAAACCGCCACACCGCTCTTTTTACGAATGGTGGTTCGGTCAAACTCGACCTACTTCACTCCCCAAGCACCTCTTGGGAATTTGAATAAACAATTTTCTGACTCTTTCCACGAATCAGAGCCAAACCGCTACACCGCTCTTTTTACGAGTTCAAGAGCAAACTCAATCCTTTCCACGGCAGATCAAACCGATACAAATATTTGAGTTTGATAGTAACACAACTCTCTCAAAGAGTAGATTTACAATTTGGAACACTCACAAACAATACAATAATAATCCCTCTCAAGAATAAGATGAAAGAAATAAACTTAATAATCTCTCTCAAGAATAAGATGAAAGAAATAAACTTAATAATCTCTCAAGAATAAGATGAAGAGAAATAAACTTGTAAGGTTGGAGAGAACAAGAGTTTATATAGGAGAGAAAAGTGTCAAAAATGTAAGAATTAATATTGACCATTGGATTGTGTTAGGAAAAATGTAAGAATTAATATTGACCATTGGATTGTGTTAGGAATAATGTAAGAATTAATATTGACCATTGGATTGTGTTAGGAATAATGGAAGGTGGGGATTAAAAATAAATAAATAAGAAATTTTTTTAAATTCATTTATTTAAATTTTTTAATATAATAATAATAAAAAGTTAGTGAGTAAGGGTCAAATGAAAATTCAAAATTTATTATAAGTATAATAATATAATAATAATAAAAACTATGTGAGTAACTACAAAAATTTTAAAATATAATAATATAATAATATAATATAGTAATAATAAAAATCGATATGAGTAACGGTTAGATTTAAATTTATATTTTGTAAAAATAATTTTATTTAAAAATATAATAATAAGAAAAACTCTACCATTTGTTACTCAGTTGAATTTATCCATTTTTAGATCTCCAAATTTAACTATTTACTAAATTTATGAATTTTCTGTTAAATTTATCATTTTAAAAAACATATAAATAGGGAAAGAAATGGAAAAAAAAAAATACAAATCATCCACAGCTCATCAAAAATAAATAAATAAAATAAAATTTCTTTTTAGAAATTTCGATGAAGTTGTGGATGATATGCTTAGTTTTGATTAGCATGGTGGTGATGGCCCGAGCAGATGAAGAGGAGAGTAAACCCATTGAGTTTTTGAATTGCAATCAACCAAAGCCTCCTCCGGCTTGCCTTGAAATAACACATAGGAGATTTCCCCGCCCTCCCCTAAATGATGATCGTGGTTGCAACGCAATTACCCGTTGTCGTGGAGGAATTGGATCAGGTAGACCACCACCACACATTTGATTACCTTTTTGCCGATCTTGTAAAGGCAAAGTTATATACATAATTATATTTATGTATCTGCTCGATCCTATTACTTAATAATAATATACCTCATTATCACCAGTTTCACCTCTTTATTCGGTATTTTTTAGTTTTTTCATTTTACATTTAAAAATATGACTAAATTAATAAAAATATATAATAAAATATATATATATATATATATATCAAAAATTTTAAAAAAATATTAAATTTTTAAAAAATTTATGAATAATACCGTTTATTTATCTAATTTTAGTAAAATAGTAAAGGAAAATTTTTATCAAAAAAATTATTGGAAATAAAATATACCAAGAAAATGAAATTTTCAAAAATTAAAAAAAAGGAAAAAAATTGTATTTAAAAAAAAATCTGGAGAGAGAAAAAAATGATAATTTACTTTAATTTTTTTCTTATTAGAAAATTTTGATTTGGATTAAAAAGAGAAAAAAATACTAAAAATAAATAACATTTAAGTTAACTCTATAATCTACGGCCCTCTTTGCAATTATCTGCTTTTATCCTCACGGTCCCTCACGGTCAAAGTCACTATCTTTATCCTCACATTATTTAACAAACCTAAGCAAACAATAGTAGCGAGATTCAAAAAACGAAAAGGAGGCAGTAAGGAAAAGGAGGCAGCGAGATTCAAAAAAAGGAGATTGGTTCCCGAGATTCAAAAAAAGGAGGTTGGTTCCCGAGATTCAAGAAAAGGATGTTCGAACTACACTCCCTCCCTCTTTCCTTGAATTAATAGCTGAAGAATGAGTCCTAATAACTGGGGTATGTTATTGACAGCATCCAAATTTCATCACTTTCATACATTGACATGACATAACATAAAATCATATATCATAATATAATATTCAAGCATATGACACATGTAGGGGCCACCATACCATAACATAACATTGTTATCGGTATGGCAACCCTAGAGGGGTGAATGGAGTTTTAATGATAAAAGTGTTTAAAGGTGATTAATTTTTCGAAACTTTTTACGAAGTAAAAAACGATAATTAGTAGAACAAAATAAAGTCAAAACAATAATCAGGTAGAAAAAATCACAATAATAATTTTGAAATTAAATAGGAAAGAGTTAGAAAAGACAGTTTATAGTGGTTTGGTCAAACTCGACCTACTCCACTCCCTAAACACCTCTTGGGAAATTGAATAAACAATTTTCTCGACTCTTTCCACGAATCAGAGTCAAACCGCTACACCGCTCTTTTTACGAATAGTGGTTCGGTCAAACTCGACCTACTCCACTCCCCAAGCACCTCTTGGGAATTTGAATAAACAATTTTCTCGACTCTTTCCACGAATCAGAGCCAAACCGCCACACCGCTCTTTTTACGAATGGTGGTTCGGTCAAACTCGACCTACTTCACTCCCCAAGCACCTCTTGGGAATTTGAATAAACAATTTTCTGACTCTTTCCACGAATCAGAGCCAAACCGCTACACCGCTCTTTTTACGAGTTCAAGAGCAAACTCAATCCTTTCCACGGCAGATCAAACCGATACAAATATTTGAGTTTGATAGTAACACAACTCTCTCAAAGAGTAGATTTACAATTTGGAACACTCACAAACAATACAATAATAATCCCTCTCAAGAATAAGATGAAAGAAATAAACTTAATAATCTCTCTCAAGAATAAGATGAAAGAAATAAACTTAATAATCTCTCAAGAATAAGATGAAGAGAAATAAACTTGTAAGGTTGGAGAGAACAAGAGTTTATATAGGAGAGAAAAGTGTCAAAAATGTAAGAATTAATATTGACCATTGGATTGTGTTAGGAATAATGGAAGGTGGGGATTAAAAATAAATAAATAAGAAATTTTTTTAAATTCATTTATTTAAATTTTTTAATATAATAATAATAAAAAGTTAGTGAGTAAGGGTCAAATGAAAATTCAAAATTTATTATAAGTATAATAATATAATAATAATAAAAACTATGTGAGTAACTACAAAAATTTTAAAATATAATAATATAATAATATAATATAGTAATAATAAAAATCGATATGAGTAACGGTTAGATTTAAATTTATATTTTGTAAAAATAATTTTATTTAAAAATATAATAATAAGAAAAACTCTACCATTTGTTACTCTTCCAATATTATAAATGTCATACTTTGATATATTTTGATTTGTCTATCATTTTGATTTTGCTGCCACATCATCACATCGGGTATGTTGTCTCGACTCTAATTTCTTTGTTTTAGCTCTGATTTGAGTAATTGAAAAGTCGTTGTAATCATTATTTCGGACCTTATAGTGTGGACAGTTCAAAATACTGAAAATAGTTAATAATTAAAAGTAGGTTTGTTATCATCAAAACATCAATTAATTGATTGAAATTAATTAAAGTGAGATCAATGGCAAAAAAGCCAACAAATATTTAAGCATAGGAAACGATAAATAAATAAAAAAAAAGTTAATTAAATAAAATTAAATAAAAATAAAACAAGATCAGTTTATTAATTAAGGAGAGAAAGAGAGAGAGAGAGAGAGAGCGGTTTCATCTTGAGAGTGAGAGAGAGCGGTTTCGTCTCCCTTTGAGAGGGAGAGAGCGGTTTGATTGAACTCGTAAACTATCTCTCTCCTTCGGCTCTAAACAGCTTGCTTGGTTCTTGATCCTACACCTTTGACTCTATGTTCTTTTTCCTGAACCTCGCTCCTTCCTCCCTTCGAGAGAGAGAGGGCAGTTTCGTCTCCCTTCGAGAGAGAGAGAGAGGGAGGGTGGTTTCATCACCATTCGAGAGAGAGAGAGAGAGAGAGAGAGAGAGAGCGATTTTGTCTCCTTTTGAGAGAGAGAACGAGAGAGAGAGAGAGAGAGTGAGAGAGAGAGAGATTTTGTTGAGAGAGAGCGTTTTCATCTCCCTTTGAGAGAGAGATAGAGCAATTTCATCTCCCTTGGAGAGGGTGGTTTCATCCCCCTTTGAGAGAGAGAGAGAGCGGTTTCGTCACTCTTTGAGAGAGAGATCGATTTGTCTCCTTTTGAGAGAGAGAGGTTCCGTCTCCCTTTGAGAGAGAAAGAGCAGTTTCGTCTCCCTTTGAAAGAGAGAGAAGGAGAGCGGTTTCGTCTCCCTTTGAGAGGAAGAGAGAGTGGTTTCGTCCCGCTTTGAGAGAGAGAGAGTGCGGTTTCGTCTCCCTTCGAAAGAAAGAGAGATTTTGCCTCCCTTTGAGAAAGAGTGAGAGAGCGATTTCGTCTCCGACAGAGAGAGAAGTTTCGTCTCCATCTGAGAGAGAGAGCAGTTTCGTCTCCCATTGAGATAGAGAGAGAGCGGTTTCGTCTCCCTCAAAGAGAGAGAGAGCAGTTTCGTCTCCCTTTGAGAGAGAGAAGTTTCGTCTCCCTTTTGAGAGAGAGAGGTTTCGTCTCCCTTTGAGAGAGAGAGCGATTTCGTATGCCTTATAAAGAGAGAGAGAGAGAGCGGTTTCGTCTCCCTTTGGGAGAGAGAGAGAGAGAGCGATTTCATCTCCCTTTGAGAGGGAGAGAGAGAGAGAGAGTGGTTTCATCCCGCTTTGAGAGAGAGAGAGTGTGCGGTTTCGTCTCCCTTCGAAAGAGAGAGATTTCGTCTCCATTTGAGAAAGAGTGAGAGAGCGGTTTCGTCTCCATTTGAGAGAGAGCAATTTTGTCTTCCTTTGAGGTAGAGAGAGAGCGGTTTTGTCTCCCTTTGAGAGAGTGAGAGAGCAATTTTGTCTCTCTTTTAGAGAGAGAGAGCGGTTTCGCCTCCCTCTGAGAGAGAGAGAGCAGTTTTGTCTCCCTTTGAGAGAGAGATTGATTTCGTCTTTGAGAGGGAGAGCAGTTTCGTCTCCCTTTGAGAGAGAGAGAGAGAGCAGTTTTGTCTCCCTTTGAGAGAGAGATTGATTTCGTCTCTCTTTGAGAGGGAGAGCAGTTTCGTCTCCCTTTGAGAGAGATAGAGAGAGAGAGAGCGGTTTCGTCTCCTCTTGAGAGTGAGAGATAGAGAGCGATTTTGTCTCCCTTTGAGAGAGAGATCGATTTCGTCTCCCTCTGAGATAGAGAGAAATTGGTTTCGTCCTCCTTTGTAAGAGGGAGAGAGAGAGCGGTTTCGTCTCCTTTTGAGGGAGAGAAGTCTCTTTCTCTTTTGAGAGAGAGAGAGCAATTTTTCTCACTTGGAGAAAGAGAGGTTTTGTCTCCCTTTGAGGGAGAGAGAGCTATTTTTCTACTTTTGAGAGAGTGGTTTCGTCTCTCCAAGAGGGAGAGAGAGAGAGAGCGGTTTCGTCTCCCTCTAAGAGGGAGAGAGAGAAAAAGGTTCCTTTGAGAGAGAGAGTGGTTTCGTCTGTGTCTAAGAGGGAGAGAGAGAGAGAGCGGTTTCGTCTCCCTCTAAGAGGGAGAGAGAGAAAAATGTGTCGTCTCCATATTTTAATATATGTGAACGGTATCCTAGTCATACCGTTGCAAGAACGTATCCTAACCATATTCTTCTATCAATTTATCATAATCATATCATTTTCTATACATAACCGAACCATATCGTTATATCAATCATATCTTAGTCATATAATTACATTACGTTTATCACATTATTCTCGTATCTTATCTTACACATATCATTGAACACATCATAACGTAAGAGTTATCATATCATTCACATATCATAATACATACCTAGCATATCATATTCATATCGATTCAGAACCACAGAGCACGTGTCAGCATCAAATATAATTATGCCGATGGTAAAGTCACTTACTAGGTTAGCTTAAGTTGTCACTAATTTATCATGAAAGTTCGATTTTGTCTTTCGAAATCCAAATCAACCTATGTGAACTCATGACATCAGTTGTCCTTTAAAATCCAAGTCAACGTATGTGAAACCATGAAATCAGTTTGAAATTCGAACTTCCGTAGAATTATTTCTATGTACAATAGTCCATGTGTTAGATTTCATGCGAATAATAATTGAATAAAATCATGAAAGGTTTATATATGTTTGTTATAATATTATTTCCATAAAATCATTTATAATTGTTTA
>NC_036652.1:1297549-1301291 GCF_002806865.2 Cucurbita pepo subsp. pepo
TTTTTTTTTTTTTTTTTTGCAGGAACTACCCGAATGGTTTTAGAAGATTGTTGAGATCGCACAATATCCATGTGATGTAATATTATGATATCGTAAGTATTATATTGTGGAAAAAGAAAGAATGGTGAAATATTTGTTTGGATTTTGGAATTTTATTACCTGTGATGAATAATAACTGCTGCGAAATAATAGGTGTGTACATAGATATAATCATTACAAGTCATTCACGAGTAATTTGTAAACAATTGGGTCAAAAGTCTGAAAAGATATAACCATTACAAGTCATTCACGACTAATTTGTAATTACAATTAGATCAAAAGTCTGAAAAAAAGAGTCTGTTTTACCCCTTTAAACTCTGTACTGAACAATTGAAAAGTTTAATGAACAAAAAGTCTATTTTACCCTTTTAACTACATATTATACATTTAGACTTTGTAAAGAACAATTGATTCAACCATGAACCTAGTCCTCATTCCTTCTCAAGCCTTGCAAGGCTAAATACTCCTGGGTGACCCATAGTGATACTCCTGGGTGACCCATAGTGAAGTAGAACTCCAGGGAAATAGAACATGAAATCATAAGCTTCCAACGAACCCAAACTAACATGAAACCATAAGCTTCCAATGAACCCAGACCCTAGTCCTTCTCAAGCCTTACAAGCTAAATACTCTTGGGTGACTGATAGTGAAGTAGTACCACAAGGGAAGAGTGAAAAGAACCCCATCGAGGGGAGTGAAATAGAACATGAAACCGTAAGCTTCATGGGAGGAGCCAGGACTCTAACTGCGTGCTTATTGAAGAATGAATCGACGACTCATAGGCAGTGGCTTGGTTAAGGGAACCCACTGAAGCCACAATGAAAGACTTATGGACCTGAACCTGGATGATCTATCCATGACCAGGATGAAGTTTGGGTAAAACTAAGTGGAGGTCTGAATCGATTGATGTTAAAAAATCAGTGAGAGGGCGTGGCTCGTTTATCCAACTCCCTACATGATACGTTTATCCAACTCCCTACATGATACGTTTATCCAACTCCCTAAATGATAGACATATCTACAAAAATCGTTTTCAACCATCATTTTATTTTAATTGAAATTAATTTCGACCTAGGCAAACCAAGTAAGTGGTTCTAATATCAGTTTGGTTGGAGGAATTGTCGTGTATTGCTATGCTATGCGGTGCTGAGATATGTTATGCGCTACATGTTTCGATATGATAAGTTGATGACATGTGTCATTATGTTATGTGATGTTATATATTATAGTACATGATGATATGATAAGTTCATGCTATGTTGTATGATGATAGGCTACGATAAGCTAATACACATTATGATATGACCATGCCATGTATGAACGAACGCTTTTGTCATATCAATGAATCCAAATATTTTTTTAGTTCAATATTTGAAATTTGTTCAACATTCTTTTTTCTTTTTTAATTTTTAAAAATTCCATTTTATTAGTAGGGAAAAGAGACCATTAAAATTTATAACTATTTTAAATATATATATATATTTGAAATATTAATATTTTCTTTTTAGATTTTTTTTTTAAAAATTAGATATTTTTATTAATTTAATCATATTTTTAAATGTAAAATAAAAAAACTAAAAAATACCAAATAAATAGGTGAACCCAGTGATAATAAGGTATATTATTATTAAATAATAGGATCGAGCAGATACATAAATACAATTACCATTAACTTTGCCTTTACAAGATCGGCAAAAAGGTAATCAAATGTGCGGTGGTGGTCTACCTGATCCAATTCCTCCACGACAACGGGTAATTGCGTTGCAACCACGGTCACCCTGTAAGGGAGGGCGGGGAAATCTCCTATGTATTATTTGAAGGCAAGCCGGAGGAGGCTTTGGTTGATTGCAATTCAAAAACTCAATGGGTTTACTCTCCTCTTCATCTGCTCGGGCCATCACCACCATGCTAATCAAAACTAAGCATATCATCCACAACTTCATCGAAATTTCTAAAAAGAAATTTTATTTTATTTATTTATTTTTGATGAGCTGTGGATGATTTCTATTTTTTTTTTCCATTTCTTTCCCTATTTATATGTTTTTTAAAATGATAAATTTAACAGAAAATTCATAAATTTAGTAAATAGTTAAATTTGGAGATCTAAAAATGGATAAATTCAACGAATTTTGTTTTTGTTTTTGTGAATTATTAATATTATTTATTACAAATAAAGGTGAGAAGCAAAATTAATGACTAATGCATAACTCAATGGATATTAAAACTATTTAATTTTTTTAAAAAAAGATTATTGGTGTTTATATGACCGGATAACCCGACAACCTCAAACTACTTAATCAAGCTCCCTTCCGCCTTTGCATTTTAAGGACGGGTTATTCACATTTCATTTGATGGTCAGAGGCAAATTGAAAGCTAAGCAGTGGTAATTCTACGACTTTTTTGATTAAGTAACAATAACGTCACCAATATGAGCATACGAAAAGAAGGAAAAAGATACTCTATGGCTTACGCAATTAGTAGGACACGGAGGAACAACCTCGAACGACCTTCAACAAATGGGTACCTGTACCTAAAGTCGAATTGGCATTTTTCTTGCTTGTACCAATTGAAGTTTTTTGGATTGGGTTGGGTTCGGTTGAATTTTTTGAAATTCAAAAATTGAGGTCGGTCTACAGGTTGACATTTTTTGTTGGGTTAACCGAATCAACCAAAAAAATTGAGTTATAGCTCAACCCTATCTTACTTTTAAGATTATTACGAAGTTTAAAAATATTTGAATTTTGTAACGGATATCAGTGATATATTGTGACATGTGAATGTTTGATATTTAAATTTTACTAGATTTTAGTTACTAATGTAACATATAAGAGCGGTTTCGTCTCCTTCTGAGAGAGAGAGAGCTATTTCGTCTCCATTTGAGAAAGAGAGAGAGAGCGGTTTCGTCTCCCTTTGAGAGAGAGAGCAATTTCGTCTCCCTTTGAGAGAGAGAGAGAGAGCGATTTTGTCTCCTTTTGAGAGAGAGATAGAGCGGATTCATCTTACTTTGAGAGAGAGAGAGAGAGCGGTTTCGTCTTTGTTGAAAGAGTGAGAGGGAGCGATTTCGAATCCGTTTGAGAGAGAGAGAGAGCGGCTTCGTCTCCCTTTCAGAGAAAGAGGGAGGGCGGTTTCGTCACTCTTCGTGAGAGAGAGCTATTTTGTCTCCCTTTGAGAGTGAGAGAGAGCGCGCTTTCGTCCCCCTTTGAGAGAGAGATGGAGCAGTTTCATCTCCCTTTGAGAGAGTGGTTTCGTCTCCTTTTGAGACAGAGAGGTTTCGTCTCCTTTTGAGAGAGAGAGCGGTTTCATCTCCCTTCGAGAGAAAGAGGTTCCATCTCCCTTTGAGAGAGAGGTTTCGTCTCACTTTGAGAGAGAGAGAGAGCGGTTTTGTCTCCCTTTGTGTGAGAGAGAGAGGGAGAGTGGTTTTGTCTCTCTTCGAGAGGGAGAGAGAGAGTNTGGTTTTGTCTCTCTTCGAGAGGGAGAGAGAGAGTAGTTTCGTCCTGCTTTGAGAGAGAGAGGGAGTGCGGTTTCGTCTCCCTCTGAGAGGGAGAGAGAGTGCGGTTTCGAATCCCTTCGAGAGAGAGAGAGAGAGGTTTCGTCTCACTTTGAGAGAGAGAGCGGTTTCGTCTACTTTGAGAGATAGAGAGAGAGAGCGGTTTTGTCTCCCTTTAAGAGAGAGAGAGCAGTTTCGTCTCCTAGAGAGAGCGCT